>NC_053027.1:534106405-534290516 GCF_003073215.2 Triticum urartu | reverse complement strand
TGTCAATCACTATCTTATCTGGAAGATTAACTCCCACTTGATTCAAGCGATTGTAGTACCCAGACAATCTAAGCACATGCTCACTAGTTGAGCGATTCTCCTCCATCTTTTAGCTATAGAACTTGTTGGAGACTTCATATCTCTCAACTCGGGTATTTGCTTGAAATATTAACTTCAACTCCTGGAACATCTCATATGGTCCATGACGTTCAAAACGTCTTTGAAGTCCCGATTCTAAGCCGTTAAGCATGGTGCACTAAACTATCAAGTAGTCATCATATTGAGCTAGCCAAACGTTCATAACGTCTGCATCTACTCCTGCAATAGGTCTGTCACCTAGCGGTGCATCAAGGACATAATTCTTCTGTGCAGCAATGAGGATAAACCTCAGATCACGGATCCAATCCGCATCATTGCTACTAACATCTTTCAACACAATTTTCTCTAGGAACATATCAAAATAAACACAGGGAAGCAACAACGCGAGCTATTGATCTACAACATAATTTGCTAATACTACCAGGACTAAGTTCATGATAAATTTAAGTTCAATTAATCATATTACTTAAGAACTCCCACTTAGATAGACATCCCTCTAATCCTCTAAGTGATCACGTGATCCAAATCAACTAAACCATAACCGATCATCACGTGAGATGGAGTAGTTTTCAATGGTGAACATCACTATGTTGATCATATCTACTATATGATTCACGCTCGACCTTTCGGTCTCTGTGTTCCGAGGCCATATCTGTATATGCTTGGCTCGTCAAGTATAACCTGAGTATTCTGCGTGTGCAACTGTTTTGCACCCGTTGTATTTGAACGTAGAGCCTATCACACCCGATCATCACGTGGTGTCTCAGCACGAAGAACTTTCGCAACGATGCATACTCAGGGAGAACACTTCTTGATAATTAGTGAGAGATCATCTTAAAATGCTACCGTCAATCAAAGCAAGATAAGATGCATAAAAGATAAACATCACATGCAATCAATATAAGTGATATGATATGGCCATCATCATCTTGTGCTTGTGATCTCCATCTTCAAAGCACCGTCATGATCACCAACGTCACCGGCGCGACACCTTGATCACCATCGTAGCATCGTTGTCGTCTCGCCAATCTTATGCTTCCACGACTATCACTACCGCTTAGTGATAAAGTAAAGCATTACAGCACAATTGCATTGCATACAATAAAGCGACAACCATATGGCTCCTGCCAGTTGCCGATAACTTGGTTACAAAACATGATCATCTCATACAAAAAAATTTAGCATCATGTCTTGACCATATCACATCACAACATACCCTGCAAAAACAAGTTAGACGTCCTCTACTTTATTGTTGCAAGTTTTACGTGGCTGCTACGGGCTTAAGCAAGAACCAATCTTACCTACGCATCAAAACCATAACGATAGTTTGTCAAGTTGGTGCTGTTTTAACCTTCGCAAGGACCGGGCGTAGCCACACTCGGTTCAACTAAAGTTGGAGAAACTGACACCCGCTAGCCACCTTTGTGCAAAGCACGTCGGGAGAACCAGTCTCGCGTAAGTGTACGCGTAATGTCGGTCCGGGCCGCTTCGTCCAACAATACCGCCGAACCAAAGTATGACATGCTGGTAAGCAGTATGACTTATATCGCCCACAACTCACTTGTGTTCTACTCGTGCATATAACACCAACATATAAAACCTAGGCTCGGATGCCACTGTTGGGGAACGTAGTAATTTCAAAAATTTCCTACGCACACGCAAGATCATGATGATGCATAGCAACGAGAGGGGAGAGTGTTGTCTACGTACCCTCGTAGACCGTTCGCGGAAGCGTTATATCAACGCGGTTGATGTAGTCGTACGTCTTCACGTCCGACCGATCCAAGTACCGAAAGCACGACACCTCCGAGTTCTGCACACGTTCGGCTCGGTGACGTCCTCGCCTTCTCGATCCAGCAAGAGGGGCGAAGTAGTAGATGAGTTCCGGCAGCACGACGGCGTGGTGACGGTGTTGGTGAAGAACAATCTCTGCAGGGCTTTGCCTAAGCACTACGAAAACTATGACGAAGGATAAACTAGAGGGAACGGGGTTGCCGGCACACGGCTTGGTGTTTCTTGATGTATCTTTGGTGCTAGCCCTGCCCCTCTATTTATATGTTGAGCCCTGGGGTCGAAACTTGGAGTAAAAGCCTCCACAAAGTCGGTTTCACCCGAAAGGCAAGAGTCCTTCTCGGACTCCAGGGCCAGACGACAGGGTTCCCGGCGTCTGGGCCCAGACGCCAGGGACCCTGGCGTCTGGCCCCTGGACTCCGCAAAACTTCCTTTTGCGCTTTCCAAAAACCTTGTGGGCTTTCCCCTTTGGCCCAAATAAAGTGTTCTCGTACCCAAACATTTCGGGAAACATCCGGAACCCCTTCCGGTGATTTCCGGAACCCTTCCGGTGACCAAACACTATTATCCCATATATCAAACTCTGTCTCCGGACCATTCTGGAGTTCCTCGTCATGTCCGTGATATCATCCCGGATTCCGAACCAACATACATAACTCACATAGTACTATATCATCAACGAACGTTAAGCGTGCGGACCCTACGGGTTCGAGAACTATGTAGACATGACCGAGACACCTCTCTGGTCAATAACCAATAGCGGGACCTGGATGCCCATATTGGCTCCTACATATTCTACGAAGATCTTTATCGGTCAGACCACATAACAACATACGTTGTTCCCTTTGTCATCGGTATGTTACTTGCCCGAGATTCGATCGTCGGTATCTCAATACCTAGTTCAATCTCGTTACCGGCAAGTCTCTTTACTCGTTCCGTAATACATCATCTCGCAACTAACTCATTAGTTGCAATGCTTGCAAGGCTTATGTGATGTGCATTACCGAGAGGGCCCAGAGATACCTCTCCGACAACCGGAGTGACAAATCCTAATCTCGAAATATGCCAACCCAACATTCACCTTTGGAGACACCTGTAGAGCTCCTTTATAATCACCCAGTTATGTTGTGATGTTTGGTAGCACACAAAGTGTTCCTCCGGTAAATGGGAGTTGCATAATCTCATAGTCATAGGAACATGTATAAGTCATGAAGAAAGCAATAGCAACATACTAAACGATCGGGTGCTAAGCTAATGGAATGGGTCATGTCAATCACATCATTCTCCTAATGATGTGATCCCGTTAATCAAATAACAACACATGTCTATGGTTAGGAAACATAACCATCTTTGATTAACGAGCTAGTCAAGTAGAGGCATACTAGTGACGTTCGGTTTGTCTATGTATTCACACAAGTATAATGTTTCCGGATAATACAATTCTAGCATGAATAATAAACATTTATCATGAAATAAGGAAATAAATAATAACTTTATTATTGCCTCTAGGGCATATTTCCTTCAGCAAGGCCTATCATTCCCACACACAACTACAAATGGGTTCACAAGCTTACTAATAAGGATATAAAGAACATATGCTTGTGACAACCCGTCGTGAAGATAGAAGATGAAAGCCTCATCAAGACGAGGGATACCAATTAAGATGGCAAAAGCCTCGTAAAGATAAGCATGAGGAAAATAATCTTCACCACACAAGAGTGCATCAAGATGCAATGATAGAAGACACCCACTCAAGGCAAAAGCTTTCATGGAGCCACCAAAGAAATAACATAAGAAAGACAAGGTGGACGTGAAAGAAAGGATATCAACTAGATATGGAACTTATCTCAAGTGTATAAGATTCTAGGTAGACGAAATCATGATGATATATATCTACAAAGAAGGATGTACACCCGAAATAGTTACAACACGAGGAACAAGATATCCAAAGGGAGGTCATACATATACCAATAAGATATTTGCTTGGAAGCATAGCACATGGCTAGATATGGTCTTATTGTATATAAATGAATTCCTACCACACACCCATCAGACATCACAACTAGCAACAAGAGATCATTGTTGGGATGCCTTGAGAAAGGGAACACGTATCACAAGAATGAATGAATAACATGCCATGATACAACCTACACAAGGTTGATGCAAGAAATGTGTGCATGAAGAATATGAAGATACTTGTTACCGAGTTAACATTGGAAGTATGTAGTAGATACCAATTGAAGGTAGATAGTAGTTCATTGATCATCCCAGCTCGACTCCAATAAGCACATGATGACAACACCTTCCTTGTGAGTGAGCCGAGCATCCAATGTATCTCCAATTGTTCCTAGAACAACAACACAAACAAAATGGTACCCAAACTCATTGGGACCAAAGAGTTAGAAACACCAACAATACATAGGAAAAACTCCACATAAATATGTGCATATAGAAAAGGAAATGAAATTCATGCACATCTCATCCAATTTGAGACTTGGTGGAGTTTCCCCTATATATTGGGTCGAAGAAAGAAAGCATGCCAAAGATACTACATGAAGTTAATATGCACGCTCAAGACTTTCAAGAACCGATACCAAATGACAAAGAAAAACCAAGTGAAGAAAAGATACCAAATGAATAAAACATCACTTGGAGGATATCCATAAAAGATACATCAAGGAATGAGATATCCATTGATACACTCAAAAAAAGGTATCAAACTCCCAAAAGAGAGGATGGTTCCAAACAAACCAAGCTCTCTACAAAGTTTCATGATGGCACAAAGTACCAAAATGAAAATGGCTTGCCTTCCACCAACACACACTTGATAAGGATCGCAAGACGAGTGTTTTATAGAAAATAGGATAGCTCCCCCAAGACTAGTGCATTGAGAGAATTTGCATTTGAATACAAAATGCACAAGGTGGGATCACCACTTTCACTATATCTAGAAAACACTAAACAAGATCCACAAGTGGTATGGAAGACAAAGGGAGATGATGCAATCCTTGGCAAGAGAAATGGAAATAAAAACAAAAGCCAATGTACAGATGATCAATAAATTCTACCACAAAAGTGAGTACCAATTGTCAAAAGACAAGAAGTAAATGGAAATAATTCCCGGTGGTAGATAGCAAGGATATCCGACATCATCTTCACACCATACAAAAAGCAAATTGCAACTTGTAGAGCTAACATGCCACCTAGGAACAAGATAATTTACAATATCAACTCTAGATGACAATATCTCAAATGTACACATCTTCTAGGCTAGTAGTATACACATAGCATATTACTCCCCCATAATGTGATACCAATTAAAGATAGACAAGAGGCAATTAAAGGATCCAACAAGAGATAATTAATGGACTATTTAGAATTTGAATTTCTCATGAGAAGACATACCACATAGTGACTAGATAAGCTTGCAATATCAATACTAAGTGGTATTCCCCATGTACCCACCTTTATAGGATTGTGAAGTGCACAAAGCACATCACTCCCCCATAATGGGATATTCCATTAATCTCTCACAAGAGCCAACTAAGAAATAAACAAGATGCAAAAGGCTCAATGCATGACACACACGTACATGATGTGCAAACCAACACACACATATTTGATTGCTCAAGATAATCAAGTTGGAAGCACAACATATACAAACACATGCAAGGAACAAAACCAAAACATGCAAGGGGCAAGTAACTTTCAATGTAAGCAATTGAGGTACAAGTTACCGCAAGGAGGCACATTGGATATAAGATATAATCTTGATGATTCAGTTGACTTGGCTTGAGACAATAAGAATGATGAAGTACCCTTAATTCTTCATAATGTAGCCAAGTCTCCAATGACCTCCAACATCACCTATTGATCAAGTTTGAGCTTGTTGGTCCCCAACCAAGTTGGGTCCTAAGAGGTTAGTCACAATAGGCTTGGCTACCCAAATGGTTCTTTGCTTCAAACCACTTTGAGTACCAACAAACTTGGCAACCACATTGCCAACCTTATCCTTCCCAAGAGAATAGACATCATCAATAATAATTGGGTTGGATAAGTTACCACTAGTGCATGAAGAGGCGAGGTGACCTTTCTCGCGACATAGGCAGCAACGTCCACTCTTCACTTTCTTCTCACTTGATTTCTCAACTTGAGAAGCATAAGCTTGAGTCTTCTTGGGAAGAGGCTTTCCTTCAACTTGAGGTTGAGAATGAGAGTGTACTTGCGGCCGCTTCCCTTGTTGCTTGTCACTAATGGGCTTCTTCTTCAATGGGCAAGATCTAACATGATGCCCTTCTACTTTGCACTTGAAGCAAACAATCTTGGCCGAATTCTTGACTTGTTCTTGGCCCTTCCTTTTGTTCACCTTGGACTTCTTAATCTTGTTGGAGTTGAATCCAAGTCCATCTTTGTCATTGGGGGATTTTTGCACACACAAGATATTGTTGAGTGTGGATTTCCCTTCATGACTCTTTTCCAAGTCTTTCTTCAAAGAAGTGACTTGGGCTTTGAGCTCTTTGATTTCCTCTACATGGTTAGTCTCAACACAAGTACTAGAGGAAGTATAAGCTTCATCGTTAGAGCAACAAGGCAAGGAAAGCAATTCATCACAAGATGTACCAACATTGTGAGTAGATGAATTACAAGGACTAGCACATGTCAATATAGCATTTTGACTAGAATTAGTGCTAGTATCCACATGAGGCTCACTAGATGTTACCTTAGAAATCATGGCCTCATGAGATATCTTTAGCTCATTATGGGATACTAGAAGATCATCATGAGAGCTTGAGAGCTTTTCATGGTTTTCTTCCAATTTCCCATAATTGCTAGATAGCAACTCAAGTTGAGCCCGAAGCTCAACATTCTCCTTCAATATGGATGCTTCACAAGAGATAGAGTTAGTAGCACAAGCATCATCATTAGCAACAAGAGGAGAAGACACCTTGGCAAGCTCTTTTGAATAAGAAGCTTTAAGTTGAGCATGAGACTCGGTGAGTTTGATGAGCTCATCCTTAATGACCCTTGAGCCATTTTCGAGGTGCTCAAAGTCCTCAAGGAGTTTAGCATGCGCAACTTCAAGCTCCTCATTTTTAGTTTCAAAATCATTGGCCACCTCAAGAGCTCTATCATGAGATTCCCTCACTCTAGATAATTCTAGAGCAAAAGTCTCCTCAAGAGATTCCTTGGTGGTTTGTTCAAGTTCAAGAGCTTGAGAGAGGTCCGCAATCTCATTAGCGTAATCATGCTCATGACCTTCCATTTGATCAATGGTGACCTCATGCTCCTCAAGACAAGATTCCAACTCATCAATATATTTCTTGCCCTCAATAGCAATAGACATGATTTCCATGAAGTTGGAACGAGCAATTTTATTCTTAAGAAGAGCTTTAAAAATCATTTCCCCCTTAATTTTTAAGGAGGCAACTTCATCATTCTCTTCATCATAATCAACATCGTCATCACTCTTGCCATCATCAATATCATCACAAGATATATTGGGATTCAAAGTGGGAGATACCTTTTAAGCCTTGGCCATAAGGCAAAATGCAATAGATGATGATGTAGGATCCGTTGAAGGACCATTCAAGACCACATCTTGTTCCATGGGGTGTTGGGGTTCCTCTACATTGTTAGCACAACAATTCGAGGAAATATATGCATTTTTATCATGGCAACAAGACATAGTAAACATATCATCATGAGATTTAGTCAAGCAATTTCTACATGATATGAAAGGACTATCAACACAAGCATATGAAGCATTTCGAGTGCTCGAAGTGTTAAAGCCCAAAGAAGGAGCATTGCAATAAGATAGTGATGAAGGATCATCCACAATAAGCATACTATCATCATTGCAATGACCAACACTACTCACCATATCATTACCTTGTGGCAAACCACATGTAGGTGAAGTAGAAGAAGTTGAGAAGATTATACAACCGGAGGTGGAGGGAGAACAATCATCCCCAAAAATCTTGGACACACCATATTTTCTTGAAGCTTCGTCCACAACTCATGAGCATCCCGGAACGGCATGAGTTGAAATATAACTACATTGCTCAAAGCATCAAAAAGCACATTAGAAGCTTGAGCATTGAGATAAGAGTTTTTCTCATCCTCTAAAGATAATCTTTGGGGATCCTTTGGAGGAGAAAAACCCATATCTACAATTCGCTCTAAATTTGGGTCCATGACCCTAAAGAGATTAAGCATGCGAATTACCCAAACATCAAAATTTGTGCCATCGCAACTAAGAGTGTCCGAGAATCCTAATCCCCTAGTCGACATCTTTACTCTCTAGGCGGTAAAGCCTAATAAAGAGAGACGAGGCTCTGATACAAATTGAAAGATCGTGGATGTCGCCTAGAGGGGAGGTGAATAGGCGTTTTAAAATAATTACGATTTAGGCTTGAACAAATGCGGAATAAACCTAGCGGTTAATTTGTCAAGCACAAAACCTAAAACAACTAGGATCACCTATGTGCACCAACAACTTATGCTAATCAAGATAAGCAACTATGTGATAGCAAGATATATGACAAGAAACAATATGTCTATCACAAAGTAAAGTGCATAAGTAAAGAGCTCGGGTAAGAGATAACCGAGGCACGCGGAGACGACGATGTATCCCGAAGTTCACACCCTTGCGGATGCTAATCTCCGTTTGGAGCGGTGTGGAGGCACAATGCTCCCCAAGAAGCCACTAGGGCCACCGTAATCTCCTCACGCCCTCGCACAATGCAAGATGCCATGATTCCACTAAGGGACCCTTGAGGGTGGTCACCGAACCCGTACACTTTGGCAACCCTTGGGGGCGGTCACCAAACTCGTACACTTTGGCAACCCTTGGGGGCGGTCACCGATACCCGTCAAATTGCTCGGGGCGATCTCCACAACCTAATTGGAGACCCCGACACTTGCCCGGAGCTTTACACCACAATGATTGAGCTCCGAACAACACCAACCGTCTAGGGCGCCAAGGCACCCAAGAGGAACAAGCTCTAGGGTGCCCAAACACCCAAGAGTAATAAGCTTCTCAAACTTCACTTACACGTATCACCGTGGAGAACTCAAACTGATGCACCAAATGCAATGGCAAGGGAACACGGAGTGCCCAAGTCCTTCTCTCTCAAATCCCACCGGAGCAACTAATGCTAGGGAGGGAAATGAGAGGAAGAACAAGAAGGAGAACACCAAGAACTCCAAGATCTAGATCCAAGGGGTTCCCCTCACATAGAGGAGAAAGTGATTGGTGGAAATGTGGATCTAGATCTCCTCTCTCTTTTCCCTCAAAAACTAGCAAGAATCCATGGAGGGATTGAGAGTTAGCAAGCTCAAAGAAGGTCAACAATGGGGGCAAAAACGAGCTCAAGAGATAGAGAACCATTGGGGAAGAAGACCCCCTTAAATAGGTCCCCACGAATCTGCCCGTTATGTATAGAATAACATAGGAGCGGTACAACCTCTATGAGCACCGGTACAATCGGTAGCAGGCAATAAGCGGTACAACCGGCCCACAACCGCCCAACAACCGCACCACAACAGAGACCACTCCAGTGGTAGAGCGGTACATGACCGGTACAACCTCCGGACCAATTCTGGAGCGGTACAACCGCTCCAAACACCGGTTGTACCGGTCAAGCGGTACAACCTCTCCATGGGGCGGTACAACCTCTCTGTGTAAAACAGGCAATATCAAAACAGCCACAACTTTTGCATACGAGCTCCGAATTCAACGAAACCAAGTTTGTTGGAAAGCTAATGACAAGGGCTAACACAATCTTGAGAGAAATATCAATAAGAAGCAAATGAGAAAAGGACCATAATAAAATGGTGAGAACCCTTCCTTGGATAAGACTGGTAAAACCTCCAACACCGAAAACATCATAGAAGATGCATGCGAACTCCGTTTTCGATGAACTCAAGCTTGTCATCAAGATGACCATAAGCTCTAAGACTCAAAAATGGAACCAAACAAGAACCAAGAAACATGATGCAAGGATGCAATGGTTTGAGCTCTCGACTAATGATACGATCAAGCTACTCCCTAGAGAGCCCCCCTTGATAGTACGACAATCTATCCTACAACCCGGTCTCCCAACTACCACTATGAGACCGGTAAAATAGAAAACCTATCAAGGGCAAACCTTTGCCTTGAACATAGTCCACTTGAGCTATATGATGACGATCTTGACTTCCTCAAGTTGGACCACCTTTCTTGATTGTGTTGGCTCGATGAAGACTAGTTGATTGCTCTCCCATACTCCACTATGGGTGAGCCACTCTTTGGCACATCTTCAAAATCCATTGACACCACAATGGACGGCAAGCTTCAAGCTTGATTGCTCCCCCATACTCCATTATGGGTGAGCCACTCTTCGAGTTGCTCCACTTGAACTTGCACACTGCAAACTTGATGACGATCACCACTTGATGTCATCCTCCATGGGTTGTATGAGATCTTCCTCTTGACGCAAGACCATGGAAACATACCTAACCCCACAAAGAACTCTCACGTAGACCATGGGTTAGTACACAAAGCGCAATTGTCGGTGTACTAGAGTAGGGGTACCCTAGTATCCCGAACTTGTGCACGGGCAGTCGCAGCATCCCGCGGCAAGGCTTGCCGGGTGACCGCCAAGGTCCTCCATGGTTCCTTTGGAACCATTCAAGGACAAAGTATCCAAGCCAAGGAGACAAGACCCCGGCAAGAGGAGCTTGCCGGGAAGGCCAACCAAGGCATCTCAAGAAACTTGCCGCGACGCGCCACGCGTCCCGGCAAGGCCCGGTGAGCGACAAGCTCCCGAACGCGACAAGACAACGACCGCGGCAAGGCGCTTGCCGCGGCAAGCCACCACTCTGTGCCCGCGCTCCAGCACATCCACCAACGTGTCGCTCTGGGACCCTTCCAGGCGTACGTGGCGGGAGGCTGTGCAGCCAGCGGTGTGCGGTGGCAAGCGGCACTGACAAGATTGCCATCGTGGCGAGCGGTGGCGTCCCTGACGGTCCCTTTTGCACTATTTAGGCGATGCAGACGGGCATTTAATGCCCTTGTCCCCTGCCGTCAGGGTTAGGTATGATACACTGTAGCAGGTAGCTGTACCAACCGCAACACCTTTCCATTTTTACCCTTGTCTACGTTGCCACCTGTCGGTGACCCCTTGAGCATATAAAAGGAGGCCCATGCGTAACGTAGAGAAAAAAAAGAGAACACTCACGCTCGGTCTTGTTAGCTGCTGGAGTGTACTGTAGCACTCCGCGCTCCCGAGCAAGAACTCAATACAAACCACAAAGCAGGAGTAGGGTTTTACGCATCCGTGCGGCCCGAACCTGGGTAAACTGCTCGTGTGCTTCGCCTCGATCCGCTCTTCGTGCGACCCTCGCCCCCGCCGAACCGAAAGGGACTCGGTCCGCCGGTCCCATAGGTGCTCGTGGATTAGTCCCCTGACATCTTTGGCGCGCCAGGTAGGGGCGTCGAGGTTGTGTGAACCAGATCCGGCGTTCGCGCAAGCTAGATCTTCATCATCTTCATCGACATGCCGCTGAAGAAGAAGGCTTCGGAGGCGGCTGCTCCATCCACGCCGAACCCACCACCGCCGGAGCAAACGGCTGATGGGGCAGACGCCGGCGGTAGAACGGGCGTCGACGAGGGAGCTCACGGTGCTGCCAGGTCCAAGGACAAGGCCGCGCTGCCCATCGGCGGCGTAGCCGGCTCCCACAACGACCGGGCGCACTCCAAGACCTCGGCGTCCGTACATGCACTGCGCCCATCTCAGGAGGCGCGGGACCGGCAGCGTCATGGTACTCACGGTACCATGCGTTTGCTGGACCAAGATCGAGCTGGTGGATCTCGGAGTGCTCAAGACCAGCATGCACGCCAACATGCTGGCACGAGCGAGGCACGGTCGCCTGGACGGGATACTGCTCCTTCTAACATAGTTAGAAGTCCGAGCATATCCCGCTCCTCGCACCGTTCGCCACCGCCACCCGCCACTACAGCAGAAGCTTTGGCGCGAGCTCAACTGCTCCTGGACTACCCTCCAACGGCAGACAAGATCGACGACTGGAGGGCCACCATTCAGAGTCTCATCGGCTTCGCCAACGGCGACACTCAACGGCAGCCGAGCACGTCGCAGCCGCGGCAAGTCAGCCAGGCACGAGCCGGTGGCGACAAGACCGGTGGGGGTGCAACCACTGTGCACTCTCCGCCCCGAAGGCCAAGATCGCTGACTCGCCGGGTCCACCTCGACAGCGACTCCACCGCGTCATCAGATCCACGAGCTCGTCGCGATCAGCGCCAAGTTCTTCATGAACGACAGCAAGAAGACGCTTGTACTCGCATCGAGCGCCGAAGAGAAGCGCGACGTCAATCGGACCAGCGCGCTGGGCCCTCTGTCGATATGCATGCGCCAGGGGAACCAGGCGACTTGCCATACGTGGTAGGTTGCCCTGCGTTTACTCGTGAGCTGCGGCAAGTCCAGTGGCCCAGCACGAAGAATTTCAAGCCAGACGTATCAGAGAAGTACGACGGCAAGTCGCATCCGTCGGAGTTCCTCAGCATCTACACCATCGGGGTGCAGGCTGCCGGGGGGCGGGACGACAAGATCCTTGCCAACTACTTCCCGCTGGTGCTCAAGCCCAACGTCAGGTCCTGGCTCATACACTTGCCAGACAACTCCATATCCTCCTGGGCAGACCTATGCCATCAGTTTGTCGGCGCCTTTACAGGCGGCCACAAACCTCATGGCCAAGAGAGTGACCTTCATCTGCTCGCCCAGAAGGAAGGAGATCCCCTGCGCAAGTACATTCAGAGATTCAGCCGTGTACAGCACAACATCCCAGATGTCCACCCTGCCGCGGTCATCAGCGCGTTCCATCAGAACATGCGTAACCGCAGGATGCAGGAGGAGATGGCGATGTGCAAGATCAGAGACGTCAGTGAGCTGTATGCCCTGGCCGACAAGTGTGCACGTGCTGAGGAAGGGAGGAAACTCCCCGGAGAGAATACAGGAGCAGGAGGATCTGACAGCGAGGATGCTGCCCCGGCAAAGAAAAACCGGTGGCGGAACAACAGGAAGAAGAAAGGCAAAGATGTGCTAGTCATTGAGCAGTCCCGCAATGAAGGTGGCGCCAAGAAAGCCAAAGCTGGTAGCTCCGGCAAGGAGATTGCCGCATGCACCAACTGCCAGACTGTGGCGGTCGCCGACAAGCAGGACGGCACCGACAAGCAGTACTGCAAGATCCACCGCACCAAGGGCCATGACCTCCAGAGCTGCAAGAAGGTCGAGCAGCTTGTCCAGCAGCAAAAGGCTGAATACGAGCAACGCGACAAGGAGAGGGCCCAAGGAGGCGCTGGAGAATCCGGCAAGAAGCGTGCCGGCCGGGGAGGACGCCGCGGCAAGGCCAAGTAGCGGCAAGGAGACAGACCTCCCGCGGCCGCGACAAGGATGAAGATGACGACGACGACGAAGACATGGATGGTGTCGAGACCAGTGAGCAGGAGTTCCAGAAAGCCACAGAGGTCTTGTGCGTTGACGGCGGTGCTTCTTTGCATACTTCACACCGCCAACTCAAGCAGTGGGTGCGGGAAGTCAATGCGGCGGAACCACCTGTCGAGTCACGCAAGCTTTTGAAATGGTCCAGCACGCCTATCATCTTTGATATTGAGGACCACCCTGATCGCACAACTGCGGTCGGGTGCTTGCCGATGTTGGTTTCACCAACTATCCGCAACCTCAAGGTCACTAAGATGCTAGTTGACGGCGGGGCCGGCTTGAACCTGATCTCCTCCGCTGTACTCCAGAAACTCCAGATCCCTGACAACGAGCTTGAAGAGACCGGCACATTCCAAGGAATCAACCCGGGAAGGAGCAAGCCGAAGGGGAAGGTCACGTTGCCAGTAACATTTGGCAGCGAGGTGAACTTCAGGACTGAGAGGGTCACTTTTGACGTTGCCGATTTTCCATTGCCTTACAATGGGATACTCGGCCGTCCAGCACTCGCCAAGTTCATGGCAGCCTCTCACTACGCATACAACATGCTGAAGATGCCAGGCCCGATAAACGTCATCTCTGTCCCTGGCGACAAGAAGGATGCTCTTATCTGCGCCGACAAGATCTACCGAGAAGCGGCAGCCGCAACAGATCGCAAGTCACCTGCCGTTGAAGCTCCCGGGGGGAAGAAGAAGACCAAGCCCGACAAGAGTTCTGATGCCCACTCCGGCAAGCGCACCTCTTCGGAGTGCTGCGCTGCCGTCGAGGACGCACCATCGAGCTCCACCGGCAAGTGTAAGAAGACAATGGCAGCTCCGCCAGAGACCAAGAAGGTGTCCGCCAAGGAGGACGGCACTGGTGGTACCTTCACCATCGGTGCCACTCTCGACCCTAAATAGGAAAGCGCGCTCATTGCTTTCCTGTGGGCGAACGTCGACGTGTTTGCGTGGCAACCGTCTGACATCCCCGGTGTACCCAGGAAAGTAATTGAGCACCATCTTGCCATTTGTCCTCATGCGCGGCCCGTCAAGCAGAAGGTCAGGAAGCAAGCAGTGGAGCGCCAAGAATTCATCGCAGAAGAGATCAAGAAGTTGGAAGCAGCAGGCCTTGTCAGAGGAGTGCTCCATCCTACGTGGTTGGCCAATCCTGTAGTCGTGCGCAAGGCGAATGGGAAATGGAGACTTTGTATCGACTTTACCGATGTTAACAAAGCTTGTCCCAAAGACCCATTTCCTTTGCCGCGCATTGACCAGATTGTTGACTCCACGGCCGGATGTGACTTGCTTTCATTTCTTGACGCATACTCAGGATACCATCAGATCTTCATGGCAGAAGAGGATGAGGAGAAGACCGCATTCATCACTCCATGTGGCACGTACTGTTTCATACAGATGCCTTTCGGTTTAAAAAATGCTGGTTCAACATTTGCAAGGGTAGTCCATGTCGCTCTTGAGCCACAAATACACAGAAATGTGGAAGCCTACATGGATGACATAGTGGTCAAGAGCAAGGACAAGGCAACTCTGATTCAAGATTTAGACGAGACCTTTGCAAATCTGTGCAAGATCAGCCTCAAGCTCAACCCCGAGAAGTGTGTGTTTGGAGTCCCCTCCGGCAAGCTTCTCGGGTTCTTCGTGTCTCAGCGGGGAATCGAAGCCAATCCCGACAAGATCAAGGCCATTGAGCAGATTGAAGCACCAAAGCGTGTCAAGGATGTACAAAGACTTGCCGGTTGCGTGGCTGCTCTCAGCAGGTTTATCTCTAGGTCTGCTGAGCGCGCCCTGCTATTTTTCAAAATATTGAAAAAGGCAGGTCCAATGAAATGGACTCCGGAAGCGGAGGCTGCGCTGCAAGACTTGAAGAGATACCTGCCCTCCACTCCAATACTTGTCGCACCTAAGCCACAAGAGAAGTTGCTGCTGTATATAGCGGCAACCAATCAAGTGGTTAGTGCTGCGTTAGTAGCAGAGAGGGAGGCAGATGACGAGCCAGCAACCACGGCAGGCGCATCCAGCGACAAGCAGGGGGCTTCCCCGACAAGCTCTGGTCCCGACAAGGATGGATCTGCGCAGACGCGCGAGGAGATACAGAAGAGAATGGTACAGCGCCCAGTTTACTTTGTCAGTTCCCTTCTGCAGGGGGCTAGGTCAAGGTACTCTGGCGTGCAGAAATTGCTTTTCAGCCTTCTCATGGCCTCGAGAAAGCTGCGCCATTACTTCCAAGCACATGAGATCACAGTTGTCACTCGTTTTCCGCTGAAGAGGATACTACAGAATCCAGAAGCGACAGGCAGGATTGTTGAGTGGGCACTGGAACTGTCAAGCTTTGGCCTCAAGTTTGAGAGTACTTCAACTATCCAAAGCAGAGCATTGGCAGAATTCATAGCAGAATGGAAGCCAACACCAAATGAAGAAATTCCAAAAACGAGCATCCCCGTCGAGGAAGCAAGCAAAGAGTGGCTGATGTACTTTGATGGTGCCTTTTCGCTGCAAGGCGCCGGCGCTGGCGTGCTGCTTGTCGCACCCACTGGAGAGCACCTCAAGTACGTAGTCCAGATGCACTTTCCCAAGGAGCAAGCAACAAACAATACTGCAGAGTATGAAGGCTTGCTTGCCGGTCTCAGGATCGCGGCAGACCTTGGGATCAAGAAGCTCATTGTCAGGGGTGACTCGCAGCTTGTCGTCCGCCAAGTGAACAAGAGCTATCAGAGTCCGTTGATGGAAGCCTACGTCGACGAAGTGAGAAAGCTAGAAGAGCACTTTGACGGCCTACAGATGGAGCATGTTCCAAGAGCTCAGAACGCCATTGCCGATGGCCTATCAAAGTGCGCCGCACTTAAGTTACCTGTGGAACCAGGGATCTTTGTGCTCAAGCTGACTCAACCGTCTGTAACGCCATCAACTGGACAGAGCAAGAAGAGGAAGTTGATTTCTGGTGACTATTTTCCGGCAGAGCTTCCCGAAGCCGCCGCCAAGAAGGTCCCCAAGATCAACGCCAAGAGCGCTGAGGAGCAGTCTGCTCCGGCAAGCCCTAGGGTTTGTTCCGTTGAAGCAGAAACTCCCGACAAGTTTTGCTCCGGCAAGCTTGCCGGGGAACGTCAAGCTCTGGCAGAGCCGCAGGTTCTCGCCGTAGAAGCGGATGTTCCCGCAGCAACAGATTTGCCTTTAGTCCTTGTTGTCGAGCCACAAGCTCCAGCATGGGCACAGCAGATTGTCCGTTTCCTTCAGACAGGAGAACTTCCCGAAGAGCAAGAAGAAGCGGAAAGAGTAGCCCGGCAGTCAAGTATGTACCAGTTTGTCGACAACACACTGTACAGAAGAAGACTCAACGGTGTGAAATTGAAGTGTATTCACCGGGAAGACGGACAAAAGCTGTTGGCAGAGATACATGGAGGCATATGTGGTCACCACATTGGCGCAAGAGCACTTGCCGGTAAAGCATTCCGGCAAGGTTTCTTTTGGCCGACAGCCCTCCAGGATGCAACTGCACAAGTAACCAAGTGTGAAGCGTGCCAGTTCCATTCCAAGCAGATACACCAACCAGCTCAAGATCTCCAGATGATCCCTTTATCCTGGCCATTTTCGGTCTGGGGGCTCGACATCCTCGGCCCCTTTCCCCGAGCAGTCGGGGGCTTTGAGTACTTGTATGTTGCAATCGACAAGTTCACAAAGTGGCCGGAAGTGGAAGCAGTGAGGAAGGTGATAGCACAGTCAGCAGTCAAGTTCTTCAGGTCGATTGTTTGCCGCTTCGGGATCCCTAACAGGATAATCACCGACAACGGTACGCAATTCACGAGCCGCACCTTCATGCAGTACGTCCAAGATCTTGGCGCCAAGGTCTGCTTCGCTTCTGTTGCTCACCCAAGAAGCAACGGTCAAGCGGAGAGGGCAAATGCTGAAGTGCTGCGTAGGCTCAAGACCAGGACTTTCGACAGGCTGCACAAGTGCGGAAGAAACTGGATCGAGGAGCTGCCGGTGGTTCTTTGGTCGATCAGGACGACGCCAAATCGAGCCACTGGCCAGACACCTTTTGCTCTAGTCTATGGAGCAGAGGCAGTTCTCCCCACGGAACTCGTATACGGGTCACCTCGAGTGCTCGCTTATGATGAGCTTGAGCAAGAGCAGCTGCGACAAGATGACGCGCTACTTCTTGAGGAAGACCGTCTTCAGGCTGCTGTACGAGCTGCTCGCTACCAGCAAGCTTTGCGCCGCTACCATAGCCGCAAAGTTAACACCAGAAGTCTCGAGGAAGGCGACCTTGTTCTTCGGCGTGTTCAGTCCGCCAAGAATTCCAACAAGTTGACGCCGATGTGGGAAGGCCCTTACCGGGTGAAACGAGTCACTAGGCCTGGCGCTGTCCGCCTTGAGACCGAAGATAGCATTCCGGTGAGCAATTCCTGGAACATTGAGCATCTTCGTAAGTTTTACCCGTAAGGCGCGGTTGCCGGAACCTGTTCCGGCAACCACCTTTTGTACAAGTCTTGCCGCTGTTGCATGTAATCCTTTGTACAAAGCCGGGCGCAGACCCCGTGCATAACTAAAGCTCATATGCTCCGCACATCTTGTCAATTTCATGCTTTCTATTTTTTGCATATGTGATCTGACACTTTGTGCAGCACCTACTCCCCGGTAAGCAGTAACGAGCCGTAAGGCTCCATATCTTTATTTTCTTCTCTTTCTTTTTTCTCAAGGAAAGGAAGGTTCCCTCGCCCACAAGTTTGCCGGGGGGGAAAGGAGAAGATAATGGTATGGACCAGGTGTCGTTCAAGAAAGTTTCGCCTTACCGGGAAGCAAACAACAGAAAAGCTAAGTTGCCAAAGTTTGAGCAATCAGATTTTTAAAATTTTTAAGTTATCTCCCTTGAACGACCGCACTTTGTATGGAAAACCTGTGCGCGGAGGAACCAACTCGTAGCTAGTTGCGCCCTTACTTTGTTTCGAGTCCGCTCAACAACTTAAGTGAGCTGCGACTAGTTGCGACAAGGTTTCTTGTCGGTAGCGGCACCGCCAGCAGGCTGCTGACGTCCCGCACTCAGCGCTCGCGGCTAAGGTGCCTGCACCGGCAAGTTCCCTAAAAGCGTAGGGCAAAAACATACAAAGGGAGGAAACAAGTAAAGGGAATAACATTGCAATCATTACCCGGAATAGAGTTATATTATAAGGTAGCTTGTCGCGGCTCTAACAGATTGTTCTCATAACATGACCAGCAGCGACAAGAAAAGAAGAAAACGGGCGGCCTAGTCTACGCGATCGCCCTCAATCCTCTTGATCCCGCTCACCTTATCCACAATGGGTGCGACAAGGGTCTTGAGCGCCTCCAGATCAGCATCCGGCGGCAGGGTCTTGAGGACGTTGGTGAGGTTGAGGCCCGGGTTGCGGAAGGCCACCTTCACCAACACCTTTTGAAGAGCTCCCGTGCAGATCTTGCGCGACTCGTCGGCCAGCTGCTTTGGGATCTTCTCCCGGAGTCGCTGGAGGGCCGTCGCCACGCCTTTGAAGAACAAGATGAGCTTGGCGCCGGGTTGGAGGTTCTCGTCGGAGGGATACCCGAGATCCTCCACCCCCAGCTACGCCAGCTCCCTGTCAATGTCTGCGGCAACATTCACGAGACCCTCCGTCCAGTGCTCCACATTCTCCCTAAAAGTGTTCTGGGCGGCGGCGGCACTCGCCAGCAGCGCCTTGTCGGCCTTGACCTTCTCCTTCAAGGCCGCCTCCTGCTCCCTGGCGCCGTCCATCGTCTTGATCAAAGTAGTCAGCTTCAACTCAAGATCTGCGTTGGAGTCCTTGGCGGCGCTGAGCTCCTTGCCCTTCTCGACGAGACGAGCCTGCAACTCTGAGTGGCTGTAGGCATCCTTCTCCCGCTCACGCTTGAGCGCGGCAAGCTCCTCACCGCTCGCCTTGAGATCGGCCTCTAGCTGCGCCACCTTCGTCTCCAGCTCCTTCTTGGCGGCCTCGGCGGCTGCGGCAGCATCCTCCGCTTGCTTGAGGGCTCCGCCGAATGTTCGCTCGCGTGCGGCAAGCTCCTCCTCGTGGGCGTCAAGGTTGACCTTCCGCTGCACCAGCTCGCCCTCCTGCGCAGACAGCTTTTCAGCGGCAAGCCGCTGTTGCTCTTCGACTTCAGCCTTCTCGAGGAGGAAGGCCTTCTGCTCCTCGGCGAGTTGCTCCCGCTCCTCTGCTAGGGACCGGAGAGCTTCCTGGTTGAGAGCTCGGAGCTCCTCCGCGCTCTTTTCGATGTCCACTCCCGCCTTCGCGACAAGCGCCTCGCGGGATTCCAGCTTGGCTTGCCGGGCACGATAGAGCGACACCAGCTTCCGCAGCAGCCGCTCCTCCTCAGGCTCGCTGCTGCTGCTGCTCGGCGCGTCAACCAGCGTCAGCCCAGCGGAGGCGAGCACCTCTCCGTCGAAGCTCTCTCCTTCAACCGGCGCCCTGGAGCTCGACGCCCAGGGGAGGTTGATGAAGACGCCATCGCCGGCCTTCAAGTAGACGCCTGGCTGGGGCTCTTCGGAGCCTGGCGCTGCGGCAGCGGCGGACGGGTCGGCGGTCGACGTAGCGCCTGGCGCTCCTGCGGCCTCAGGGCCGTCAGTGCGATCGCCAGACCCCCCGCCTGCTTCTGCGGCGGCAGCTTTGGCGGCCTCTGCGCCGGCGGGATCGTCAGCACCGGCTGCTTCTTCGGTGGCAGCGGCGTCGGCGGCGGCAACCTCGGTCTCCATCGGCTCCGCAGCAGATGGGTCTGACGGCCGGAAAAGGGAGAAGAGTCAAGCAAATACCCCCAAAAAAGAAGATCAAAAGAAGAAGAACCCAAGGGAAGTTTTGAAGCGAGAGGATTACCTGTACCAGGTTCTGTAGTCGTGGTCTCCGCCGCTGGGGGGCCGCTGGTGCTGTCCCTTGCCGGAGAACTCTCCCTTGCCGGAGACTTCTCCCTTGCTGGAGAACTCTCCCTTGCCGGAGGACTCTCCCTTGGCATTTCGGGGGCGGCCTCCGGGCGCTCCTGGTGGGGCTGCTCTGCTCCTACACAAACCAACAGTCAGATGTCAGCAAAGAAAGAGTATCCATGCGCGCCTAACAGCGGAAAGTGAACCATATACTTACGCTGGGGGCTGCTCTGGAGAACAGTTGCCGGGTCCGACAAGGTTGTCTCGGATGCACCCCCTGCTGTCGCGGTGGGTTCGTCCTCGATGATAATCACCGGGACCTTGGCCCTCTTCGCTGCTCTCTGGGCCAGAGTCCTAAAAAGGAATAAGTTCAGAGTAAAGCAAATGAGATACAAGACAAAACAGCAAGAATTGAAGAACTACAAGTACAACAAGAGAATCTTACTCTTCTTCTTCCTCGTCGGAACTGAACGCGGAGAAGTCAAAGTCCAGCTCACGTCCGGCGCGAGGAGGCGGAGAAGTAGTTTCCCTTGGCCGCTTGGCGGGAACAGTGGCGGTGGTCTGAGACGACCCCGCTCCGGCTACCGCCACGGCGTGAGAAGCGACAGGAGCAGAAGCGGTGGTCCGGGTGGACCCCGCTCCAGTTGCCGCAGCAGCGTGAGGTGCTCCCGCAGCAACAGTGCTTGCCGCGGTGGAGCGTGTCGCGCGGCGCGGCGGCTGTTCACTCGCCCGCCGCCCTGCTATGTCCCCGGCCTTGCGGAGACGCCTTCTTGGTGGAGATGGAGGCTCTGCTTGCGGTGAGCTGCCTGAAGATGAGGAGGAAGAGGAGTTGATCTCCAGCGAGCCGCTCGTATCCTCGGCAGGCTCGCTCGGCTCGACGTCATGCCCGGCAAGCTCTTTCTCACTGACGAGCTCTTCTCGCTCGCCACGGCTTGCCGCCTCTGCTGCCTCTGCCTCCTCCACGGTGAATCCAAATTCGCCCGCGGCTGCGGCTGCCGCCGCCTCTTCCAGCCTAGTGGCGATGCGTGTCATCTCCGCATCGGTGGTGTCGCGGGTGAGGCTATTCTTTTCGTCGGAGCGGACCGGCACTTCTACCAAGCCGTCAAAGAACTCCTGCACGACGTTGTCTGCAGGCTCTTGCCAAGTTGGGACAATTCCATGCGAATCGCACAGCGGCATCATTGCACGGATGCGGTCGAGCACGGAGTTGTTGCACAGCGGAACGACACCCTTCGGCAACCTGAACACTTCGGAATGCTGAGGGTCGTACTTGAACAGCTCCTGGAGCATCGCGTTGAGCTCCAGAACAGTGAAGTTGAAGTTGAGGCCCGGACGCAGCCTCATGATATCCGCTGCATTCTTGAATTCCCAGGCGGGTCTCCCCCGTTCCTGCAGGGGGGCGATGCGGCGGCGAAGAAAATCTGCGCCAATAGCGCCTACAGTGAGCCCGGCAAGCCTAAGGCGTAGGATCCGGGTGACGGCAATCTTCAGCCTATCGTCTTCCCGGGCCACGTCACTCCAATCGCTGCCGCGTGCTACTGGGGCTTGGCGCCGGGCGGTAAACGGCTGCGGGTTCTCCTCGGCAATCCAGCACCAGTCTGCTCTCCATTCCTCCCACTTGCCGCGGAACTCTCCCTCCAGATAAGTGTCCTTCTTGCCGGCCCTCGAGATCCAGGCGATTCCGCCGGATAAAGGCTCTCCTCTCTCTACTCGGGGCATAAAGAAGTGGCGAAAAAGGGCTACATTGGGATAGACTCCGACAAAGTTTTCGCAGAGATGTGCGAAAACTGCCATGGTCAGAACAGCATTGGGGGTGAAGTCAAGGAGGCGGAACCCGTAGGTGTTCATAATATCGCAGAAAAACTCAGAGAAGGGCGGGCAGAGCCCGCAGTAGAAGAACAAGGCGAAGAAAGGATATCCGTTTGGAGCCGTTTTCCAAGCGGCGGCTGGAAGTACCTTCGTGCGCGGATGCGCTCGCGTCTCCGTCGACCAGAAGAGGTAGTAATTCTCCCTCAGCTCCCTCGCGGCGAGCTTGGGGGGAAGATTGCCCGCTCCTTTCGCAGCGCCGCAAGCCGCTGCGCCTCGGTCGACTTCACAACCTTCCCTTTGTCGGCTCTCGGAGCCATGGCGGAAGTGGTGGAGGAGGTCGACGGCGTTGGTGGTGCTGGTGGCGATGGGGGGCGGGGCGCTGCTCTCTTTCAGCTTTGGGAAGACGAGGGAGCGGCGGAGATTTCCGAGATTGGAGTAGCAACCGGCGAATGGGCGAACTACCCATGTTTCCCATGCTTATAAAGAGGGAGGGGGCGGACGTTCCGCCTTTCCGAATAAAGAAATCACCCACGATCTCGCCCATGACGCCGCATTCAACGCGTGCCGTTCGGGGAGGGCGCGGTGGATACGGAGAGAGATACGGCGTAACCCAGGCCGCGCGTGCCCGTGCCCTGTTTTGGGCCTGGCCCAACAGCGCTCGGTACCGTGTATGGCCCAGGCCCGGGGGCTCCTATCGGTGTACTAGAGTAGGGGTACCCTAGTATCCCGAACTTGTGCACGGGCAGTCGCAGCATCCCGCGGCAAGGCTTGCCGGGTGACCGCCAAGGTCCTCCGTGGTTCCTTTGGAGCCATTCAAGGACAAAGTATCCAAGCCAAGGAGACAAGACCTCGGCAAGAGGAGCTTGCCGGGAAGGCCAACCAAGGCATCTCAAGGAACTTGCCGTGACGCGCCACGCGTCCTGGCAAGGCCCGGTGAGCGACAAGCTCCCGGACGCGACAAGACAACGACCGCGGCAAGGCGCTTGCCGCGGCAAGCCACCACTCTGTGCCCGCGCTCCAGCACATCCACCAATGTGTCGCTCTGGGACCCTTCCAGGCGTACGTGGCGGGAGGCTGTGCAGCCAGCGGTGCGCGGTGGCAAGCGGCACTGACAAGATTGCCATCGTGGCGAGCGGTGGCGTCCCTGACGGTCCCTTTTGCACTATTTAGGCGACGCAGACGGGCATTTAATGCCCTTGTCCCCTGCCGTCAGGGTTAGGTATGATACACTGTAGTAGGTAGCTGTACCAACCGCAACACCTTTCCATTTTTACCCTTGTCTACGTTGCCACCTGTCGGTGACCCCTTGAGCATATAAAAGGAGGCCCATGCGTAACGTAGAGAAAAAAAGAGAACACTCACGCTCGGTCTCGTTAGCTGCTGGGGTGTACTGTAGCACTCCGCGCTCCCGAGCAAGAACTCAATACAAACCACAAAGCAGGAGTAGGGTTTTACGCATCCGTGCGGCCCGAACCTGGGTAAAATGCTCGTGTGCTTCGCCTTGATCCGCTCTTCGTGCGACCCTCGCCCCCGCCGAACCGAAAGGGACTCGGTCCGCCGGTCCCATAGGTGCTCGTGGATTAGTCCCCCGACAGTAATGGACAATGCTTACCATACCATGGGATCACTTGATCCCTCTCGGTACTTCTTCTATGCTTTGTGAGTTGATCAACTTGATTCACTCTTGACTTAGTCTTGATCAATATTGAATCTTTCCAACTCTCTTCATTTGGATGATGTCTTGAAGGTAAACATGAATGATCACACAATCTTCTTCTTCAAGACATGCTTGCAATAAGCTCAACTCACACATGACCAATCTTTGGATAATTCCTTGAAAAGCACTTTGGCCATCTCAACTCACACATGACCAATCTTTGGATAATTCCTTGAAAAGCACTTTGGCCATCTCAACTCACACATGGCCAATCTTTGGATAATTCCTTGAAAAGCACTTTGTCCATCTCATAAACTCCTTGAAACCAACACATGGACTTCAAGACAATCCTATGGACAAATGCTTCAAATATAACTCAAGGCAACCGTTAGTCCATAGAGATTGTCATCAATTACCAAAACCACACATGTTGGCACCGCATGTCCTTTCACCATTGTCACCACATATACGCACGGCAAGACATACATCAAATGTTCTCAAATCTTTAAAGACTCAATCCAATAAGATAACTCCAAAGGGGAAACTCAATTCATTACAAGAGAGAAGAGGGGGAGGAGAAACATAAGATCCAACTATAATAGCAAAGCTCGCGATACATCAAGATCGTGCCAAATCAAGAACATGAGAGAGAGATCAAACACATAACTACTGGTACATACCCTCAGCCCCGAGGGAGAACTACTCCCTCCTCGTCATGGAGAGCACCGGGATGATGAAGATGGCCACCGGAGAGGGATTTCCCCCTCCGGCAGGGTGCCGAAACAGGGTCCCGATTGGTTTTTGGTGGCTACAGAGGCTTGCGGCAGCGGAACTCCCGATCTATTGTCCATTTTGGAAGTTTTAGGTTACGTAGGTATATATGGGTGCAGGAGGTATGTCGGTGGACCGAAGGGGGGGCCACGAGGCAGGGGGGCACGCCCGAGGGGGGTGGGTGCGCCCCCTACCCTCGTGAGCTCCTCCTTCATCTTCTGACGTAGGGTCCAAGTCTATCCAGTAGGTTTCCTTCCAAAAATAACTTCTCCAGTTGATTTCGTTCCGTTTCGACTCCGTTTCATATTCCTTTTCTTCGAAACACTAAAATAGGCAAAAAAACAGCAAATCTGGGCTGAGCCTCCGGTTAATAGGTTAGTCCCGAAAGTAATATAAAAGTGGATAATAAAGCCCAATATTGCCCAAAACAGTAGATAATATAGCATGGAGCAATCAAAAATTATCGATACGTTGGAGACGTATCAAGCATCCCCAAGCTTAATTCCTGCTCGTCCTCGAGTAGGTAAATGATAAAAAAGATAATTTTTGATGTGGAATGCTAGTTGGCATAATTTCAATGTAATTCTTATTACTTGTGATATGAATATTCAGATCCGAAAGATTCAAGACAAAAGTTCATATTGACATAAAAATAATAATACTTCAAGCATACTAACAAAGCAATTATGTCTTCTCAAAATAACATGGCCAAAGAAAGTTCATCCCTACAAAATCATATAGTTTAGTCATGCTCCATTTTCATCACACAAGAATGCTCTCATCATGCACAACCCCGATGACAAGCCAAGCAATCGTTTCATACTTTAGTAATCTCAAACCTATAAACTTTCACGCAATACATGAGCGCGAGCCATGGATATAGCACTATGGGTGGAATAGAATAATGAGGGGGTTATGTGGAGAAGAAAAAAAAGGAGAAAGTCTCACATCAACGAGGCTAATCAATGGGCTATGGAGATGCCCACCGATTGATGTTAATGCAAGGAGTAGGGATTGCCATGCAACGGATGCACTAGAGCTATAAATGTATGAAAGCTCAACAAAATAAACTAGTGGGTGTGCATCCAACTTGCTTGCTCACGAATACCTAGGGCACTTGAGGAGGCCCATTGTTGGAATATACAAGCCAAGTTCTATAATGAAAAATTCCCACTAGTATATGAAAGTGACAAAACAAGAGACTCTCTATCATAAAGATCATGGTGCTACTTTGAAGCACAAGTGTGGGAAAAGGATAGTAGCATTGTCCCTTTTTTATTTGGCCTTTCTTTTTTTTATTTGGCCTTTTTTGGCCCCTTTTTTATTTGGCCTTTCTTTTTTTCTTTTTTGTTGGGACAATACTCTATGAATGATGATCATCACACTTCTATTTATTTACAACTCAATGATTACAACTTGATACTTAGAACAAAATATGACTCTATATGAATGCCTTCGGCGGTGTACCGGGATTGCGATGAATCAAGAGCGACATGTATGAAAAATTATGAACGGTGGCTTTGCCACAAATACGATGTCAACTACATGATCATGCTAAGCAATATGACAATGATGAATGTGTCATGATAAACTGGATGGTGGAAAGTTGCATGGCAATATATCTCGGAATGGCTATGGAAATGCCATAATAGGTAGGTATGGTGGCTGTTTTGAGGAAGATATAAGGAGGTTTATGTGTGACAGAGCGTATCATATCACGGGGTTTGGATGCACCGGCGAAGTTTGCGCCAACTCTCAATGTGAGAAAGGGCAATGCACGGTACCGAAGAGGCTAGCAAGGATGGAAGGGTGAGAGTGCGTATAATCCATGGACTCAACATTAGTCATAAAGAACTCACATACTTATTGCAAAAATCTACAAGTCATCAAAAACCTCAGTACTATGCGCATGCTCCTAGGGGGATAGATTGGTAGGAAAAGACCACCGCTCGTCCCCGACCGCCACTCATAAGGAGGACAATCAAATAACACCTCATGTTTCAAATTTGTTACATAACATTTACCATACGTGCATGCTACGGGACTTGCAAACTTCAACACAAGCATTTCTCAATTTCACAACTACTCAACTAGCACGACTTTGATATTATTACCTCCATATCTCAAAACAATCATCAAGCATCAAAACTTCTCTTAGTATTCAACACACTCATAAGAGAATTTTATTATTAATCTTGTATACCTAGCATATTAGGATTTTAAGCAAATTATCATGCTATTTAAGACTCTCAAAATAATCTAAGTGAATCATGAGAGTTCATCTATTCCTTCAAAATAAAACTACCACCATGCTCTAAAAGGTATAAGTGAAGCACTAGAGCAAATGACAAACTACTCCGAAAGATATAAGTGAAGAGCAATGAGTAGTCGAATAATTATGCAACTATGTGAAGACTCTCTAACATTTAATAATTTCAGATCTTGGTATTCTACTCAAACAGCAAGCAAAGCAAAATAAAATGACATTCTAAGAATGGCAAACATCATGTGAAGAAGCAAAACCTTAGGATCAACCGAAGCTAACCGATAATTGTTGAAGAAGAAAGGTGGGATGCCAACCGGGGCATCCCCAAGCTTAGATGCTTGAGACTTCTTGGAATATTATCTTGGGGTGCCTTGGGCATCCCCAATCTTGAGCTTTTGTGTCTCCTTAATTCCTCTCGTATCAAGATCTCCCTAAATCTCAAAAGCTTCATCCACACAAAATTCAACAAGGACTCGTGAGATAAGTTAGTATAAACCATTGCAAAAACCTTATATACTCTACTGTAGCAAATCACTAAAATTATTATTCAACATTGCATACTAAATGCCTCTGCATATTTAATAGTCCTATCCTCAAATAGAATCATTAAAGAAGCAAACATATGCAAACAATGCAAACATAACAGCAATCTGCCTAAACAGGATAGTCTGTAAAGAATGCTGCAACATCCATACTTCCCTTGCTCCAAAAATTATGAAAGAAATTTCCCACTGTAGTAAATTTATCAGATATTAATATGCAAAATGTTTCAACATTTTATCACATTCTTAATTTTCTAGGGAATTATTGCAACAGCGGTAAACTTTCTGTTTTCAAACAGCAACATGTATACTTGTAACATAGGCATAGTAAAGGCTATCAATGCCACTTTTATTGAAATAAAAGATGCAAAACATTGTTCTAAATAACAGCAAGGAAATCCTAAAAAAATAAATTGACGATCCAAGCAAAACACATATCATGTGGCGAATAAAAATATAGCTCCAAGTAAAGTTACCGATGAACGAAGACGAAAGAGGGGATGCCTTCCGGGGCATCCCCAAGCTTAGGCTCTTGGTTGTCCTGGAATATTACCTTGGGGTGCCTTGGGCATCCCCAAGCTTAGGCTCTTCCCACTCCTTATTCCATAGTCCATCGAATCCTTACCCAAAACTTGAAAACTTCACAACACAAAACTTAAAGTAGAAAACTTGTGAGCTCCGTTAGTATAAGAAAACAAAACACCACTTCAAGGTACTGTAATGAACTCATTCTTTATTTATATTGGTGTTAAACCTACTGTATTCCAACTTCTCTATGGTTTATAAACTATTTTACTAGCCATAGATTCATCAAAATAAGTAAACAACACATGAAAAACAGGATCTGTCAAAAACAGAACAGTCTGTAGTAATCTGGATCAAACTTATACTTATGGAACTCAAAAAATTCTCAAATAAATTGATGGACCTGAGGAATTTATATATTAATCTTCTGCAAAAAGAATTAACTAAATAGCACTCTCCAAATAAAAATGGCAGTAGTTCTCGTGAGCGCTAAAGTTTCTGTTTTTGACAGCATGATTAACAAGACTTTCCCCAAGCCTTCCCAAAGGTTCTACTTGGCACAAACACTAATTAAAAGCATAAAACCACATCTAAACAGAGTCTAGATGAATTATTACTAAACAGGAACAAAAAGCAAGGAACTAAAATAAAATTCGGTTGCCTCCCAACAAGCGCTATCGTTTAATGCCCCTAGCTAGGCATGATGATTTCAACGATGCTCACATAAAAGATAAGAATTGAAACATAAAGAGAGCATCATGAAGAATATGACTAGCACATTTAAGTCTAACATACTCCCTATGCATAGGGATTTTGTGAGCAAACAACTTGTGGGAACAAGAATCAACTTGCATGGGAAGGTAAAACAAGGATAACTTCAAAATTTTAAGCACATAGAGAGGAAACTTGATATTATTGCAATTCCTACAAGCATATGTTCCTCCCTCATAATAATTTTCAGTAGCATCATGAATGAATTCAACAATATAACCAGCACCTAAAGCTTTCTTTTCATGATCTACAAGCATAGAAAATTTACTACTCTCCACACAAGCAAAATTCTTCTCATTAATAATAGTGGGAGCAAACTCAACAAAATAACTATCATGTGATTGAAAATTAAGATCAAGATGACAAGTTTCATGGTTATCATTATTCTTTAAAGCATACGTGTCATCACACTAATCATCATAGATAGGAGGCATGCTTTTATCATAATAAATTTTCTCATCAAAACTTGGGGGACAAAAAATATCATCTTCATCAAACATAGCTTCCCCAAGCTTGTGGCTTTGCATATCATTAGCATCATGGATATTCAAGGAATTCATACTAACAACATTGCAATCATGCTCATCATTCAAATATTTAGTGCCAAACATTCTATAGATTTCTTCTTCTAGCACTTGGGCACAATTATCCTTTCCATCATACTCACGAAAGATATTAAAAAGGTGAAGCGTATGAGATAAACTCAATTCCATTTTTTATAGTTTTATTTTATAAACTAAACTAGTGATAAAACAATAAACTAAAAGACTCGATTGCAAGATCTAAAGATATACCTTCAAGCACTCACCTCCCCGGCAACGGCGCCAGAAAAGAGCTTGGTGTCTACTACACAAACTTCTTCTTGTAGACGTTGTTGGGCCTCCAAGTGCAGAGGTTTGTAGGACAGTAGCAAATTTCCCTCAAGTGGA
Organism: Triticum urartu; assembly: GCF_003073215.2. Classification (NCBI taxonomy): domain Eukaryota; kingdom Viridiplantae; phylum Streptophyta; class Magnoliopsida; order Poales; family Poaceae; genus Triticum; species Triticum urartu. Next base: position 534,260,991 of record NC_053027.1, on the reverse strand, counting down.
TGACCTAAGGTTTATCAATCCATAGGAGGCGTAGGATGAAGATGGTCTCTCTCAAGCAACCCTGCAACCAAATAACAAAGAGTCTCTTGTGTTCCCAACACACCCAATACAATGGTAAATTGTATAGGTGCACTAGTTCGGCGAAGAGATGGTGATACAAGTGGTATATGGATAGTAGATAAAGGTATTTGTAATCTGAAATAATAAAAACAGCAAGGTAGCAAGTGATAAAAGTGAGCGTAAATGGTATTGCAATGATAGGAAATAAGGCCTGGGGTTCATACTTTCGCTAGTGTAAGTTCCCTCAACAATAATAACATAATTGGATCACATAACTATCCCTCAACATGCAACAAAGAGTCACTCCAAAGTCACTAATAGCGGAGAACGAACGAAGAGATTATGGTAGGGTACGAAACCACCTCAAAGTTATTCTTTCCAATCAATCCATTGGGCTATTCCTATAAGTGTCACAAACAGCCCTAGAGTTCGTACTAGAATAACACCTTAAGACACAAATCAATCAAAACCCTAATGTCACCTAGATACTCCAATGTCACCTCAAGTATCCGTGGGTATGATTATACGATATGCGTCACACAATCTCAGATTCATCTATTCAACCAACACAAAGGACCTCAAAGAGTGCCCCAAGGTTTCTACCTGAGAATCACGACGAAAACGTGTGCCAACCCCTATGCATAGGTTCATGGGCGGAACCCGCAAGTTGATCACCAAAACATACATCAATTGAATCACGTGGCATCCCATTGTCACCACATATACGCACGGCAAGACATACATCAAGTGTTCTCAAATCTTTAAAGACTCAATCCAATAAGATAACTCCAAAGGGGAAACTCAATTCATTACAAGAGAGAAGTGGGGGAGGAGAAACATAAGATCCAACTATAATAGCAAAGCTCACGATACATCAAGATCGTGCCAAATCAAGAACACGAGAGAGAGATCAAACACATAGCTACTGGTACATACCCTCAGCCCTGAGGGAGAACTACTCCCTCCTCGTCATGGAGAGCACCAGAGAGGGATTGCCCCCTCCGGTAGGGTGCCGAAACAGGGTCCCGATTGGTTTTTGGTGGCTACAGAGGCTTGCGGCGGCGGAACTCCCGATCTATTGTCCGTTTTGGAAGTTTTAGGTTACGTAGGTATATATGGGTGCAGAAGGTACGTCGGTGGACCGAAGGGGGGGCCAGGAGGCAGGGGGCGCGCCCAGGGGGGTGGGCACGCCCCTACCCTCGTGAGCTCCTCCTTCATCTTCTGACGTAGGGTCCAAGTCTATCCGGTAGGTTTCCTTCCAAAAATAACTTCTCTAGTTGATTTCGTTCCGTTTCGACTCCGTTTGATATTCCTTTTCTTCGAAACACTGAAATAGGCAAAAAAACAGCAAATCTGGGTTGTGCCTCCGGTTAATAGGTTAGTCCCGAAAGTAATATAAAAGTGGATAATAATGCCCAACATTGCCCAAAACAGTAGATAATATAGCATGGAGCAATCAAAAATTATAGATACGTTGGAGACGTATCACCTAACCATAGCATGAAACATATGGATCCAAATCAGCCCCTTACGAAGCAACGCATAAACTAGGGTTTAAGCTTCTGTCACTCTAGCAACCCATCATCTACTTATTACTTCCCAATGCCTTCCTCTAGGCCCAAATAATGGTGAAGTGTTATGTAGTCGACGTTCACATAACACCACTAGAGGCTAGACAACATACATCTCATCAAAATATCGAACGAATACCAAATTCACATGACTACTAATAGCAAGACTTCTCCCATGTCCTCAGGAACGAAAGTAACTACTCACAAAGCATAAACATGTTCATGATCAGAGGGGTATTAATATGCATATAGGATCTGAACATATGATCTTCCACCAATTAAACCAACTAGCATCAACTACAAGGAGTAATTAACACTACTAGCAACCTACTAGCACCAATCCCGGACTTGGAGACAAGAACTGGATACAAGAGATGAACTAGGGTTTTGAGATGAGATGGTGCTGATGAAGATGTTGATGGAGATTGCCCTCTCCCGATGAGAGTAGCGTTGGTGATGACGATGGCGATGATTTCCCCCTCCGGGAGGGAAGTTTACCTAGCAGAACAGCTCTGCCGGAGCTCTAGATTGGATCCGCTAAGGTTCTGCCTCGTGGCGGCGGAGTTTCGTCCCGAAAGGTTGCTTCTTCTTTTTTCTCAAGAAAGACTTCATATAGCAGAAGATGGTCATCAGAGAGCCACCAGGGGGTCCACGAGGTAGGGGGCGTGCCCTAGGGGGGCGCCCCCACCCTCGTGAGCAGGGTGTGGGCCCCCTGGTCTTCATCTTTGGCGAGGATTTTTCATTATTTATTATAAGGTGTTCCGTGGAGTTTCAGGACTTTTGGAGTTGTGCAGAATAGGCCTATAATATTTGCTCCTTTCCCAGCCCAGAATTCCAGCTGCCGGCATTCTCCCTCCTTATGTAAACCTTGTAAAATAAGAGAGAATAGCCATAATTATTGGGACATAATGTGAAATAACAGCCCATAATGCAGTAAATATCGATATAAAAGCATGATGCAAAATGGACGTATCAACTCCCCCAAGCTTAGACCTCGCTTGTCCTCAAGCGAAAGCCGATAACAATAAATATGTCCCCATGTTTAGAGGTAGAGGCGTCAATAAAAACAAAATACGGACATGAAGGCATCATGATTATTCTCATAACAGCAACATATATAGATATTGTCATATGATTACTTATGTTCAAGTGATGATCTATTCACAATGCAAAAGTATGAATCAGAAACCTTATTGAGAACCAACAAACTATAACCTCAGTCATTGAAGCAATTGCAATTTGTCATAACATCAGAAAGAGTCTATGTCAGAGCTAAAAAGCAAGTCCACATACTCAACTATCATCTAGTCCTTCATAATTGCTAACACTCACGCAATACTTATGGTTACAGAGTTTTAATCGGACACGGAGAAAGATAGGGGCTCATAGTTTCGCTCCACAACCTTTTACCTCGAGGGTAATGTCAACAATAATAACTCATGCCCCCCTACATCCAATTAGATATATCAATCAGGATCTTTCCAACACACTGTGCTTGCCCAAGGATAAAATGTAAAAAGGAAAGGTGAAGATCACCATGACTCTTGCATAAGGTAGAAGATAATAATAAAAGATAGGCCCTTCGCAGAGGGAAGCAGAGGTTGCCATGCGCTTTTATGGTTGGATGCACAAAATCTTAATGCGAAAGAACGTCACTTTATATTGCCCCTTGTGATATGAACCTTTATTATGCAGTTCGTCGCTTTTATTACTTCCACATCACAAGCTTATTTCTCCCACACTAATCATACATATTTAGAGCAATTTTTATTGCTTTGCACCGATGACAACTTACTTGAAGGATCTTACTCAGTCCATAGGTAGATATGGTGGACTCTCATGGCAAAACTGGTTTAAGGGTATTTGGAAGCACAAGTAGTATCTCTACTTGGTGTTGAGAATTTGGCTAGCAAGAGGGGGAAAGGCAAGCTCAACATGTTGGATGATCCATGACAACATACTTTATCTCAGATATAAGAAAACATAACGCATTACGTTGTCTTCCTTGTCCAACATCAACTCTTTAGCATGTCATATTTTAATGAGTGTTCCCAATCATAAAAGATGTCAATAATAGTGTATTTATATGTGAAACCTCTCTTTCCTTATTACTTCCTATTAATTGCAACGATGACCAAAGCTATGTCTGCTAACTCCCAACAACTTTTAATCATCACACTCTTTCTATGTGAAGTCATTACTATCAATAAGATCAATATGAACTTTTGTTTCTTCTTATTCTTTTTCTCTTTTCTTTTATTCACCCAAGATCATAGCAAGAAAATCAAGCTCTTGACTCAACACTAATTTTTATTATATAGCTCACGGACTCGATTACATAGAGAGATCATAAGGTAAAACTCAAAACTAGATCATGCCATAAACTTTATTCTACTAAATCAAAATACTACTAATATGATCGAACTAAGGAAAATGGTAAAGATAGGAGTTGTGATTGTGATACGATACCGGGGCACCTCCCCCAAGCTTGGCAGTTGCCAAGGGGAGTGCCCATACCCATGTTATTATGTTTCCTTGGTTGGTGAAGAAGGTGGAGGTGTTGTTGACTTAGTTGATGGCATAGACTTCTCCCTTAATTTACGCTTGAGGACGTCATTTTGATCCCACAAATCATCAATCTCCCACTCCAGGGGTAATATCTTTTTGCATAGGTCCTGCTTATTTTCCCGCAAGAGACGAAAAGGGATAAACTCGAATTTTGGTTTCTTTACCCTATGAGGGAGACTTGACTTTTTGAACTCCACGTGCATATCCCCAGGTTGAGGTAATGGGGCTTCATCTTCATCTGAGCTCGTCTCCTCCTTCCCATTGGGTTCATAGTCCTCTTCTTCCTCCGTGGTCCAACCATCGTGCTCCACATCTCCATAGATCTTAGGATTACCTAAGTAATCATCCACATAGCTTTCTCCTTCCGAATCCTGGGAAGACATGTTGATCTAATCTGCAGCAGCAACAGCTCAAAACAAAAACAGAGGATATTTGCGTGATACGGGAGTCAAAACCTTCGGGAGAATATATAGTGAATTTTTACCGACCAAAATACGTATCGTGCAAGAAAACAGAGTCCGGAAGGCACACGAGGTGCTCACGAGGTAGGGGGGCGCGCCCTCCACCCTCGTGTCCTTCCCGGACTGCTACTTAATTTTCTATTTTTCTAAATATTCCAAAACGGAGAAATATTGCCTTAAAAACTGTTTTGGAGTCGGTTTACTTACCGTACCACAAACCTATTCCTTTTCGGAGTCTGAAATGTTCTGGAAAGTGTCCCTTATGTATTCCTCCGGGGTTACGGTTTCAAGAATATTGGTTTCAACATTTATGGGATTACCTGAGATATAGTGTTTGATTCTTTGACCGTTTACCACCTTCGGATGTGTGCCTTCGAAGTTGTTGATTTTTATGGCACTGGAACGATAGACCTCCTCAATAACATAGGGGCCTTCCCATTTAGAGAGAAGTTTTCCTGCAAAAAATCTTAAACGAGAGTTGTATAGCAATACATAATCACCTACTCCTTCCGTTCCTAAATATTTGTCTTTCTAGAGATTTCAAATGGTCACCACATACGGATGTATATAGACATATTTTAGAGTGTAGGTTCACTTATTTTGCTTCGTATATAGTCACCATTTGAAACCTCTAAAAAGACAAATATTTAGGAACGGAGGGAGTACATTAAACTCACGCTTTTGTATCCTTTTGTCATGCCATCTTTTAACCTTTTCTTTAAACAACTTGGCATTTTCATAAGCTTGGGTTCTCCATTCATCAAGTGAGCTAATATCAAATAACATTAAACTCAATTCTACTTGACCACTAGACTGTGGGTGATACGGAGATGCAATTCTATGATTGACGTCATATTTAGCAAGCATTTTACGGAAAGCACCATGAATAAAATGTGAACCACCATCAGTCATTAAATATCTAGGGACTCCAAACCTCGGAAAAATAACTTCTTTAAGCATTTTAATAGAAGTGTTATGATCAGCACTACTAGTTGGAATAGCTTCTACCCACTTAGTAACGTAATCAACAGCAACTAAAATATGTGTATATCCATTAGAGGCAGGAAGAGGTCCCATATAATCAAAGCCCCAAACATCAAATGGTTCAATAACAAGTGAATAATTCATAGGCATTTCTTGACGTCTACTAATATTACCAATTCTTTGACATTCATCACAAGATAGGACAAACTTACGGGCATCCTTGAAGAGAGTAGGCCAATAAAAACCGGATTGCAATACCTTATGTGCAGTTCTATCTCCCACGTGGTGTCCTCCATAAGTTTCGGAGTGGCACTTGCGTAGGATCTGTTCCTGTTCATGCTCAGGTACACAACGTCTAATAACACCATCTACTCTTTCTTTATAAAGATGTGGGTCATCCCAAAAATAATGTCTCAAATCATAGAAGAACTTTTTCTTTTGTTGGTATGTGAAGCTAGGTGGTATAAATTTAGCAAAAATATAATTAGCATAATCAGCATACCAAGGAGTGCTAAGAGAAGTACTTATGACATTTAGTTGTTCATCAGGAAAGCTATCGTCAATAGGTAGTGGGTCATCAAGAACATTCTCTAACCTAGATAAGTTGTCTGCAACGGGGTTCTCAGCTCCTCTTCTATCAACAATATGTAAATCAAATTCTTGTAGTAAGAGAACCCATCTAATAAGTCTAGGTTTAGCATCTATCTTCTCCATAAGATATTTAATAGCAGCATGATCAGTGTGGATAGTTACTTTAGAATCAACAATATAAGATCTGAACTTATCACAAGCAAATACAACTGCTAAAAGTTCTTTTTCAGTAGTAGCATAATTTCTTTGAGCATTGTCTAGAGTCTTACTAGCATAATGGATAACATTTAATTTCTTATCAACTCTTTGCCCTAGAACAACACTTACAGCATAATCGCTAGCATCACACATAATTTCAAAGGGTAAATTCCAATCAGGTGGCTGAACAACAGGTGCAGAGACTAATGCTTTCTTAAGTATTTCAAATGCTTCTACACAATCAACATCAAAGACAAATGGTATATCTTTTTGTAATAAATTAGTAAGAGGCCGAGAAATTTTTGAGAAGTCCTTAATGAACCTCCTATAAAATCCGGCGTGACCAAGGAAACTTCTTATACCTTTGATGTCCTTGGGACATGGCATCTTTTCAATAGCATCAACCTTGGCTTTATCAACTTCAATACCTCTTTCAGAAACTTTATGCCCCAAGACAATACCTTCATTAACCATAAAGTGGCACTTTTCCCAATTCAAGACAAGATTAGTTTCTTCACATCTCTGCAAAACTCGATCAAGATTGCTCAAGCAATCATCAAAAGAAGATCCATAGACGGAAAAGTCGTCCATGAAAACCTCACAAATCTTTTCACAAAAGTCAGAGAATATAGCCATCATGCATCTTTGAAAGGTAGCAGGTGCATTACATAAACCAAAAGGCATACGTCTATAAGCAAAAGTACCAAAAGGGCATGTAAAAGTAGTCTTAGATTGATCTTTAGCCGACACAGGTATTTGAGAGAAACCAGAATAACCATCTAGAAAGCAGTAATGTGTATGTTTGCATAATCTTTCTAGCATTTGATCGATAAAAGGTAAGGGGTAAAGATCTTTCTTAGTAGCCTTATTTAATTTGCGGAAATCAATTACCATCCTATAACCTGTAGTAATTCTTTGTGGAATCAATTCATCTTTATCATTAGGAACAACAGTAATACCTCCCTTCTTAGGGACACAATGAACATGACTTACCCACTGACTATCAGCAACGGGATAAATTATACCTGCCTCCAGAAGCTTTAGTATTTCTTTTCTTACCACTTCTTTCATTTTAGGATTCAGACGTCGTTGAGGATCACGAGCTGGTTTGGCATCTGCTTCCAAATTTAGTTTATGTTGACATAGAGTGGGACTAATGCCCTTAAGATCATCAAGAGTATATCTAATAGCAGCACGGTGCTTCTTCAGATTTTTCAATAATCTTTCTTCTTCATGCTCTGAAAGGTTAGCACTAATAATAACAAGATATATCTTCTTTTCATCAAGATAAGCATATTTAAGATTATCAGGCAACGGTTTAAGCTCAAACACGGGATCACCCTTAGGTGGAGGGGGATCCCCTAGGATTTCAACAGGCAAATTGTGTTTCAGAATAGGTTCCTGTTTAAAAAATACTTCATCTATTTCCCTTCTTTCATTCATAAACATATCATTCTCATGATCTACCAAATATTGTTCTAAAGGATCACTAGGAGGTACGACAATAGAAGCAAGACCAATAATTTCATCCTTACTAGGCAATTCTTCTTCACGGTGTTGTTTACTAAATTTAGAGAAATTAAATTCATGAGTCATATCATCCAAGCCAATAGTAATGGTAGCATCCACGACAATAGAAGCAAGTCTATGGTAGCATTAACATTACTTAAGAAGGGTCTACCAAATATAATGGGACAAAAGCTATCTTGTGGGGAACCAAGAACAAGAAAATCAGCCGGATATTTAGTTTTCCCACACAAGACTTCAACATCTCTAACAATTCCCATTGGTGAAATAGTATCTCTATTAGCAAGTTTAATAGTGACATCAATTTCTTCTAACTCAACAGGTGCAATGTCATGCATAATTTCTTTGTATAAGTCAATAGGTATTGCACTAGCACTAGCACCCATATCACATAAGCCATGATAACAATGGTCTCCTATTTTAACAGAAATAACAGGCATGCCTACCACAGGTCTAGGTTTATCTGTATCATGGGGTTTAGCAATTCTAGCAGTTTCATTACAAAACTAAATAACATGCCCATCAATATTATCAGACAAGAGATCTTTAATAATAGCAACATTAGGTTCAACTTTAACTTGTTCAGGAGGTATATGAGTTCTAATATTGCTTTTACGAACCACAGTTAAAGCTTTAGCATGATCCTTTATTCTAACAGGGAAAGGTCGTTTCTCAACATAAGAAGTAGGAACAATAGGATCATTATAAGTGATAGTCTTTTCTTCAACTTTAATAGGTGCAGCTACTTTTACTTCTATGGGAGGATGATATTTAAACCACTTCTCCTTGGGGAGATCAACATAAGTAGCAAAAGATTCGCAGGAAGTAGCTACTATCTCAGAGTCGAGTCCATATTTAGTGCTAAACTTACGGAAAATATCGGTATCCATAAAATATTTAACACAATCAAAACTAGGTGTCATACTTGACTCCTTACCATTGTCGAGGTCCCAATCTTCAGAGTTGCATTTAATTCTTTCCAATAAATCCTATTTGAATTCAATAGTCTTCATCATAAAAGAGCCATCACAAGAAGTATCAAGCATGGTGCGATTGTTACCAGAAAGCCGAGCATAAATATTTTGAATAATCATTTCTCTTGAGAGCTCGTGATTGGGGCATGAATATAACATTGAATTAAGCCTCCCCCAAGCTTGGGCAATGCTTTCTCATTCGCGAGGCCAAAAATTATATATATAATTGCGATCACGATGAACAATATGCATAGGATAAAACTTCTGATGAAATTCCAATTTCAATCGTTTGTAATTCCAAGACCTCATATCATCACATAGTCTATACAATGTCGATGCATCTCCCTTCAAAGATAAAGGGAATACCTTCTTCTTAAAAACATCTCCAGGTACACCTGCAAGCTTAAATAATCCACAAACTTCATCCACATATATTAGATGTTCATCAGGATGTTTTGTTCCATCTCCTAAAAAAGGATTAGCTAACAGTTTTTCCATTATACCCGAAGGAACTTCAAAGCAAGCATTTTCATTTTCAGTAGGTTCAGTAGGTTGAGGAGCAACTCTTTGCTCTACTGGTCGGGGTGAAGATACCCTAAACAAGCCCCTCAGAGGATTACTTTCCATAGTAACAAGTGACAGTAAATTTCAGCACACTATATAAATTTTTCCTTACCAAATTCCACCTACCAAAGGTGCTTCACTCCCCGGCAACGACGACAGAAATGAGTCTTGATGACCCACAAGTATAGGGGACCTCCGAAGACGAGGCAAGCCTCAACGACGACGAGTTCGTCGTGCCAGAAGATCTTGCCGAACAAGAGCGTTTTAAACGCAGGCTCATGGCCACGGCAAGCAGCCTCAAGAAAAAGCGGCAACAGCTTAGAGCTGATCAGGATTTGCTAGCTGACAGATGGACTGAAGTCCTTGTGGCCGAAGAGTATGAACTCAAACGCCCCTCCAAGAGTTACCCAAAGCGCAGGCTGCTACCCCGACTAGAGGAGGAAGCACCTACATCACCAGCGCATGACATGGCCGACCGGCCACCTCGTGGCCGCGACAGAGAGGCCTCTTGGCCCTCCACTCAAGCCATGCCCCGACACCGCGTCAAGCATACTAAGGCACGGGAAAATGCGCCTGACCTGTGCAACATCCTGGAGGACAAGGCAAGGCAAACAAGATCGATCTATGGATCGCGCAGGCGCCCCACGGCATGTGACGGTGATCGTCACTCTGGACGCAATGAATCCGGCCGGGCCGAACTCAACAGACAAAGCTCCTTCGAGCTGCGTCGTGATATAGCCCAATACAGAGGCGCCGCACACCCACTATTCTTCACATATGAAGTAATGGATCATAAAATCCCTGAGGGCTTCAAACCCGTAAACATCGAATCGTATGATGGCACAACAGATCCTGCGGTATGGATCGAGGATTATCTCCTTCATATCCACATGGCCCGCGGCGATGATCTACACGCCATCAAATACCTCCCACTCAAACTTAAGGGACCGGCCCGGCATTGGCTTAACAGCTTGCCAGCAAACTCAATCGGTTCTTGGGAGGACCTGGAAACCGCATTCCTTGACAACTTCCAGGGCACTTATGTGCGACCACCAGACGCCGATGACCTAAGCCACATAATTCAGCAGCCAGAAGAATCGGCCAGGAAATTCTGGGCACAGTTCCTAACAAAGAAAAACCAGATAGTCGACTATCCGGACACAGAGGCCTTAGCGGCCTTCAAGCATAATATCCGTGACGAGTGGCTGGCCCGGCACCTGGGACAGGAAAAGCCGAAATCTATGGCAGCCCTCACGACACTCATGACCCGCTTTTGCGCGGGAGAAGACAGCTGGCTAGCTCGCAGCAACAACTTAACTAAGAACACTTCTAATTCGAATACCAAGGACAAAAGTGACAGGTCGCGTCGGAACAAACAAAAGCGCCGCGTTAACAGCGATAGCAATGAGGATACGACAGTAATGCCGGATTCCGAGGCTACAAATCCGGTCAACGGAAACAACCATTCAAAAGAAAAACTCAGGGCCTGTCCAGTTTGGACCGAATACTCGACCGCTTGTGCCATATACATGGCACCCCCGAAAAGCCAGCCAATCACACCAACAGGGATTGTTGGGTGTTCAAGCAGGCAGACAAGTTAAGAGCCGAAAACAAAGACAAGGGGCTGCATAGCTATGACGAGGAGGAGCCCAGGCCGCCGAACAAAAGTGGACAGAAGGGATTTCCCCCGCAAGTGCGGACGGTGAACATGATATACGCAACCCACATCCCCAAGAGGGAGCGGAAGCGTGCGTTACGGGACATATATGCGATGGAGCCGGTCGCCCCAAAGTTCAACCCATGGTCCTCCTGCCCGATCACCTTTGATCGAAGGGACCACCCCACTAGCATCCGTCACGGCGGCTTCGCCGCATTGGTTCTAAACCCAATCATTGATGGATTTCATCTCACAAGAGTCCTCATGGACGGCGGCAGCAGCCTGAACCTGCTTTACCAGGATACAGTGCGAAAGATGGGCATGGATCCCTCGAGGATCAAGCCCACCAAAACGACCTTTAAAGGCGTCATACCAGGTGTAGAAGCCAACTGTACAGGCTCAGTTACACTGGAAGTGGTCTTCGGATCTCCGGATAACTTCCGAAGCAAGGAGTTAATCTTCGACATAGTCCCGTTCCGTAGTGGCTATCACGCACTGCTCGGGCGAACCGCATTCGCAAAATTCAACGCGGTACCGCACTATGCATACCTCAAGCTCAAGATGCCAGGCCCTAGAGGAGTAATCACGGTCAATGGGAACACTGAGCGCTCCCTCCGAACGGAGGAGCACACGGCAGCGCTCGCAGCAGAAGTACAAAGCAGCCTCTCTAGGCAGTTCTCCAGTTCGGCCTTCAAAAAGCCGGACACTGTCAAGCGCGCCCGGAGTACCCTACAACAAGACCGCCTGGCACATTCCGAGCTAGCGTAGCAATGTGGCCCCAACCCTAGCCCTCGCGATATAGCGAAACCAGCGCTTCGCGTACATAACTACGCTCTTGAAATACCATGGGCACAGGGGAAGGGGCACTATCACGGCACGCCTGAAATACGGCTTAAACCGCACCAGGGGCTGCCGGATTCCTTCTTTTTTTCTCTTACTCTCAGGACTCCATACTTCGGATGACCCGTTCGGCAATTCAACTGCCGCACAAACGATGCAAGATCCAGGGAAGCAGACAAGCCACGCCGCATTATGGAACTCCCAAGTGGTCTCTATTGTGAGCAGTATACCTGTTTTTAATACAATTCCGCGGCCTGCCCCTGGCCAAGACATGTTAAATAGTCCAATTTATTCTGCTTATCGCACCATTTGTATCGTTCCGCTTTCATAGCAGCCTTTCTATAAACAATGCATAGCTTTTTGTCTATTTTTTGCATTACCCTCTTTTTATATATATGTTTATTAATAACATGCTGCATCCGTACACTGTGGTACGGCAAAATACGCCAGGGGCTTCAGTACCCATCAATATGGCGTGAGAAGTCCGTCCACTTTCACAAGTGCGGCACCCCGAACTTATAGCACTATATGCATCGGCTCCGAATCATGATTTGGGTCAATAGTTGGGTTTGCCCGGCTCCTATGTTTTGGTGCCTTACGTTCCGCTATATCGGCTAAGGTAGCACTAGGAGAACCACTGCGATTGTGCCCCAGTTGAGCTGGGCCGAGCACCTCAGTGGAGAAAGCTAAAACTGACTGTCATGATGAGGCGAGAGACCGCTCGCTGTTCGAGAGGTTTTTCGAGTCCTTAAAGGCTTATGCTGCTTCGAGCGAGGAACCGGCTCTGTCCGGCCAAGGCATGGATAGCGCCCCGAACTCGGTCTTCCGAATACTAGGGGCTTCGCCGAAATTTAAAATTATAGAGTTCTATGGTTAAGTGAGAGTGTTCAAGCATTATAGTCCGATTGCCTTGTTCGTTGTGCTGACCGCCTCCCTCGACGGACCCAATCATGGGAAAAAGAGCGCTCAGGTTTATCCCGAACACCCCAGCACTAGTGGCATGGGGGCAGAAGCCGACGACTGGCCATCTCTCAATTTTTTGATAAACGGCCACACAGAAAGTAATATTTTAAATTCAAGCATTGCTTAGCGCATATGAACAAGTTTTCAGTGCACAGGATAACACGAGCGAGTTCATTCAAAAATTACATCCTTCGTACATTCATCCGCCACAAGGCGGGCACCAGCAAGAACATCCTTGTAATAGTTCTTGGGCTTGCGATGCTCCTTCCCCGGCGGCGGCCCGTCCTTCATAAGCTTCTCACCGTCCAGCTTACCCCAATGCACCTTTGCACGGGCAAGGGCCCTACGGGCACCTTCGATGCAGACGGAGCGCTTGATGACCTCGAGCCTTGGACAAGCCTCCACCAGCCGCCGCACCAGTCCGAAGTAGCTCCCAGGCAGGGCCTCTCTAGGCCACAGCCAAACTATGAAGCCCTTCAGGGCCTGTTCGGCCGCCTTGTGGAGCTCGACCAGCTGCTTCAGCTGGTCGCTCAAGGGCACAGGGTGTCCTGCCTCAGCATACTGAGACCAGAACACCTTCTCCGTCGAGCTGCCTTCCTCGGCTCGGTAGAATGAGGCGGCATCGGATACGCTGCGGGGAAGATCTGTGAATGCCCTTGGAGAGCTCCGGATTCGGGTAAGTAACTAGTTTACTTTTATATGTCTGCTTTGCATATAGAATGCCTTACCCGCCGCTATCTTTTTCACCGCATCCAATTCCTGGAGGGCCTTCTGGGCTTCGGCCTTGGCAGATTTGGCAGTTTTAAGGGCCGCAGCAAGCTCGGACACTCGCGTCTTCGAGTCGAGCTCCAAACTCTCATGTTTTTGCATGAGAACCTGAAGCTCTTGCCGCACCTCGCCGACCTGCGCCTCAAATTTCTCCCGCTCGGCACGCTCCGTGGCCGCTTTCTTCTCGGCCTTGGACAGCGCCTGCTTGAGGGTCGCCACCTCAGTTGTGGCCCCTACAATAAGTAGTATACTCCTGTCATTTTTTGCAATTGCGCCTTCCTATAGGCATTTTTTCTATAAGGTATCTCTTACCTTCTTTCTCCTCGAGCTGCCGTTTGGCAAGGCCGAGCTCTTGCTCGGTCCGCTCGAGGCCCTGCTTCAGGGCACCCACCTCCGCAGTCAGTGCGACGATGGCCAGCAGCGAAGCCTGCATATGTATATTGACTCCTTTTTAGTTAGACTCCTGCGATATTTAATAGATCCTCTATTCGGCTTTTCTTTCCGAACGCCAAACAGAGCATCAGGGGCTACTGTCTATATGGTAATATTTTTACATATTTTTAGTTTCCTCGAAGCCTGTTAGAAGGCTAGCACAAGCTTCATTCAGTCCGCTTTTGGCGGACCGGACCTTCTAGACCACCGTACTCATGATGGCATGGTGCTCCTCGTCGATGGAGGCGCCCTTAAGCTCCTCCAATAGATTGTCCGGCACTTCCGGTTGGACGGAGGACGCCGGCTCAGTAGGATTGCTCCTCTTGGAAGGAGTTCGCCTACCGTGGTCCGGAACCGTTGATGATTCCGGCGCAGTGTCCGGCTTAAAGCCGGACTTGGAGCCCAGGGGGGTCTTGTCCCCTTCACTCCTGGAGTCCGGGAGGTCGCCTCGCGGCTCCTCCTGGACCACCTCCTCTCGCCCCGGAGCTTGTCGCGACGCCACTTCAGCGTCATCCATAGCACAGGGGGAAGCAGCGGGCGGAACTGAATTCACGTCCGACGAATCCAGGGAGCCGCTCGACGACTCGTCGAGCCCGTCCTTGGGCGGACTGCATGATTATATCCGACGTTAGGGAAAGCTGTGCAACAAAAGGAATATCACGAGTTACTTTGGTATCCGAACACTTACGATCTCGCCGGACGCTTGGCCCTGTCCGGCCACTCCTCTTCGTCCTCGTCGGCGTCGGGAACGTAGTCCGGCGGAGGGGTTTTCCTCTTCTTGGACCCCTCGGCTTCCCCTACTGGGGCGGACTTCCTCTTCTCTCCTCCCCCCACTGGAGGGGGAGAGGTTTCTTCTTCCTCCTCCTCGTTTTCACGGGAGGAGTATGTCTCGGACTCGTCGGACGACGAGTCCGACACCACCATATGCCGGGAACTCTTTCGAGTCCCCGTGGCCTTCTTCTCCGGCACCACATAAGGTGCCGGAACCAGCAGCTTCTCTAGGAGAGCAGGGGATGGGTCTTCGGGCAAGGGAGCCGGACAGTTAATCTGTCCGGACTTCTCCCGCCAATCCTGTCAAAGGTGAGGGAGTTTAGATCCCGCATAGAGTCAAACTATGAAAAAATTAACATCCTGTAAAGGATGGAAATATCTTACCTCGCCAGCAGGATGCTGCGAGCTGAATCCGCGGTCTTCGGAGGCGGATGTGGGAGCCTCGGCGCCTTTGGTTAGCCCCCTCCAGACATCTTCGTACGTCGTGTCGAAGAGCCTGCTCAGAGTGCGGTGCTACGCCGGGTTGAACTCCCACAAATTGAAGTCCCGTTCTTGACACGGAAGGATCTGGCGGACGAGCATGACCTGGATTACGTTGACAAGCTTGAGCTGCTTGTTCACCCGGGACTGGATGCATTTTTGCAGTCCGGTCAACTCTTCTTCGTCGCCCCACGACAAGCTCATCTCCTTCCAGGACGTGAGCCGCGTAGGGGGTCCGGATCGGAATTCAGGGGTTGCGATCCACTTTGGATCACGTGGCTCGGTGATGTAAAACCACCCTGACTGCCACCCCTTCAAGGTCTCCACAAAGGAGCCCTCGAGCCATAGGACGTTGGCAATTTTTCCCGCCATGGCACCTCCGCACTCCGCCTGGTTGCCGCGCACCACCTTTGGCTTGACGTTGAAGGTCTTGAGCCAGAGGCCGAAATGGGGGCGAATGCAGAGGAAAGCCTCGCACACAACGATAAATGCCGAGATATTCAGGATGAAGTTCGGGGCCAGATCGTGGAAATCTAGGCCATAGTAGAACATGAGCCCGCGGACAAATGGGTGGAGAGGAAAACCCAGTCCGCGGAGGAAGTGGGGAAGAAATACTACCCTCTCATGGGGCCTTGGGGTGGGGAGAAGCTGCCCCTCCTCAGGAAGCCGGTGCGCGATGTCTTTGGACAAGTATCCGGCCTTCCTTAACCTTTTGACATGGCCCTCCGTGACGGAGGAGACCATCCACTTGCCTCCCGCTCCGGACATTGTTGGAGAGGGTTGAGGTAGGGAGTGCGGGCTTGGGCGTTGGAGCTCGGGTGCGCAGAAGATGGATAGGCAAAGGAGGAGGAAGGCGTAGGTAAAAAGGTGGATCCTTATCCCCTTATATGGGCGGATGCGACTATGCGTCCCCACCAGCCTAGTAAAACTCGCTTGCCTCCCAGGCGCCGTGATAAGTGGCGCGGTTGGGTTACCCACGTCCGTATTAACGAGAATCCCATAAACAAAGGGGGCACGATCTCTGCTTTGACAAGACGTGCCAAGGAAACCGCCTCGCAAAACACGCTGAGGTGGATAAGTGAAAACGATTCGAATAAAGGCTTGGCCGTAGTGTGATGTCACGCTGCGGAATACGTCAGCAGATTAGATTTGTGTTAATATTATTCTATCTATGGCAATACGTGGAAGCTTATTTTGCAGAGCCGGACACTACTCTTGGTGTTTACAAACTTTTATGAAGAATTTGGAGGAGGAACCCGCCTTGCAATGCCGAAGACAATCTGCGCGCCGGACTCGTCGTCATTGAAGCCTAGTTCAGGGGCTACTGAGGGAGTCCTGGATTAGGGGGTGTTCGGGTAGCCGGACTATACCTTCAGCCGAACTCCAGGACTATGAAGATACAGGATTGAAGACTCCGTCCCGTGTCCGGATGGGACTTTCCTTGGCATGGAAGGCAAGCTTGGCGATGCAGATATTCAAGATCTCCTACCATTGTAACCGACTTTGTGTAACCCTAACCCTCTCCGGTGTCTATATAAACCGGAGGGTTTTAGTCCGTAGGACAACTTCATCATACAACAATCATACCATAGGCTAGCTTCTAGGATTTAGCCTCCTTGATCTCGTGGTAGATCTACTCTTGTACTACCCATATCATCAATATTAATCAAGCAGGACGTAGGGTTTTACCTCCATCAAGAGGGCCCGAACCTGGGTAAAACATTGTGTCCCTTGTCTCCTATTACCATCCGGCCTAGACGCACAGTTCGGGACCCCCTACCCGAGATCCGCCGGTTTTGACACCGACAACGAGCAACAAGTAACAAAAGTAAATAAATTGCAGCAAGGTGGCCCAATCCTTTTTGTAGCAAAGGACAAGCCTGGACAAACTCTTATATAAGGAAAAGCGCTCCCGAGGACACATGGGAATATCGTCAAGCTAGTTTTCATCACGTTCACATGATTCGCGTTCGGTACTTTGATAATTTGATATGTGTGTGGACCGGTGCTTGGGTGCTGTTCTTACTTGAACAAGCATCCCACTTATGATTAACCTCTATTGCAAGCATCCGCAACTACAACAAAAGTATTAAGGTAAACCTAACCATAGCATGAAACATATGGATCCAAATCATCCCCTTATGAAGCAACACATAAACTAGGGTTTAAGCTTCTGTCACTCTAGCAACCCATCATCTACTTATTACTTCCCAATGCCTTCCTCTAGGCCCAAATAATGGTGAAGTGTTATGTAGTCGACGTTCACATAACACCACTAGAGGCTAGGCAACATACATCTCATCAAAATATTGAACAGATACCAAATTCACATGACTACTAATAGCAAGACTTCTCCCATGTCCTCAGGAACGAAAGTAACTACTCACAAAGCATAAACATGTTCATGATCAGAGGGGTATTAATATGCATATAGGATCTGAACATATGATCTTCCACCAATTAAACCAACTAGCATCAACTACAAGGAGTAATTAACACTACTAGCAACCTACTAGCACCAATCCCGGACTTGGAGACAAGAATTGGATACAAGAGATGAACTAGGGTTTTGAGATGAGATGGTGCTGATGAAGATGTTGATGGAGATTGCCCTCTGCTGATGAAAGGAGCGTTGGTGATGACGATGGCGATGATTTCCCCCTCCGGGAGGGAAGTTTACCCGGCAGAACAGCTCTGCTGGAGCTCTAGATTGGATCCGCCAAGGTTCTGCCTCGTGGCGGCGGAGTTTCATCCCGAAAGGTTGCTTCTTCTTTTTTTCTCGACGAAAGACTTCATATAGCAGAAGATGGTCATCGGAGAGCCACCAGGGGGCCCACGAGGTAGGGGGCGCGCCCTAGGGGGGGTGCCCCCCACCCTCGTGAGCAGGGTGTGGCCCCCTGGTCTTCATCTTTGGCGGGGATTATTTATTATTTATTATAAGGTGTTCCGTGGAGTGTCAGGACTTTTGGAATTGTGCAGAATAGGCCTCTAATATTTGCTCCTTTTCCAGCCCAGAATTCCAGCTGTCGGCATTCTCCCTCCTTATGTAAACCTTGTAAAATAAGAGAGAATGACCATAAGTATTGTGACATAATGTGAAATAACAGCCCATAGTGCAGTAAATATCGATATAAAAGCATGATGGAAAATGGACGTATCACGCCCCCCTTTCCTTCCCCTCTATCTCCTCCTTCCCCCTTCTCCTACTCGTACTAGGAAAGGAGGAGTCCTACTCCCGGTGGGAGTAGGACTCCCCCCTTGGCGCGCCCTCCTTGGCCGACCGCCTCTTCCCCCTTGCTCCTTTATATGCGGGGGCAGGGGCACCTCTAGACACACAACTTGATCTGTTGATCTCTTCCAACCGTGTGCGGTGCCCCCCTCCACCATAATCCACCTCGATCATATCGTAGCAGTGCTTAGGCGAAGCCCTACATCGGTAGCAACATCATCATCGTCATCACGCCGTCGTGCTGACGGAACTCTCCCATGAAGCTCTGCTGGATCGGAGTTCACGGGACGTCATCGAGCTGAACGTGTGCTGAACTCGGAGGTGTTGTACGTTTGGTACTTGGATCGGTCGGATCGTGAAGACGTACGACTATGCTAACGCTTCCGCTTTCGGTCTACGAGGGTACGTGGACAACACTCTCCCCTCTCATTGCTATGCATCACCATGATCTTGCGTGTGCGTAGGATTTTTTTTGAAATTACTACGTTCCCCAACAGTGGCATCCGAGCCAGGTTTATGCGTAGATGTTATATGCACGAGTAGAACACAAGTGAGTTGTGGGCGATACAAGTCATATTGCTCACCAGCATGTCATACTTTGGTTCGGCGGTATTGTTGGATGAAGCGGCCCGGACCGACATTACGCGTACGCTTACGCGAGACTGGTTCTACTGACGTGCTTTGCACACAGGTGGCTGGCGGGTGTCAGTTTCTTCAACTTTAGTTGAACCGAGTGTGACTACGCCCGGTCCTTGAGAAGGTTAAAACAACACTAACTTGACGAACTATCATTGTGGTTTTGATGTGTGGGTAAGAACGGTTCTTACTCAGCCGGAGCAGCCACGTAAAACTTGCAACAACAAAGTAGAGGACGTCTAACTTGTTTTTGCAGGGCATGTTGTGATGTGATATGGTCAAGGCATGATGCTATATTTTATTGTATGAGATGATCATGTTTTGTAACCGAGTTATCGGCAACTGGCAGGAGCCATATGGTTGTCGCTTTATTGTATGCAATGCAATCGCCCTGTAATTGCTTTACTTTATCACTAAGCGGTAGCGATAGTCGTAGAAGCAATAGTTGGCAAGACGACAAAGACGCTACGATGAAGATCAAGGTGTCGCGCCGGTGACGATGGTGATCATGACGGTGCTTCAGAGATGGAGATCACAAGCACAAGATGATGATGGCCATATCATATCACTTATATTGATTGCATGTGATGTTTATCCTTTATGCATCTTATTTTGCTTTGATTGACGGTAGCATTATAAGATGATCTCTCACTAAATTTCAAGGTGAAAGCGTTCTCCCTGAGTATGCACCATTGCGAAAGTTCATCGTGCCGAGACACCACGTGATGATCGGGTGTGATAAGCTCTACGCTCAAATACAACGGGTGTAAGACAGTTTTGCACACGCAGAATACTCGGGTTAAACTTGACGAGCCTAGCACATGCAGATCTGGCCTCGGAACACTGAGACCGAAAGGTCGAGCGTGAATCATATAGTAGATATGATCAACATATTGATGTTCACCATTGAAAACTACTCCATCTCACGTGATGATCGAACATGGTTTAGTTGAGATGGATCACATGATCACTTAGATAGTCCCTGAGCTTAGTGAAAGGCTTCAGGTCGAGACGCTGAGCGGCTACGCGTGTTCGGACGTCTTCCCGCGACATTTGCCCTTCCTCGTAGAACATCCCTGTTTTTTCGAGGACCTCCTTCATGATGATTTGGGCAATTTCATGCTGGATGTGATAGAACTCAGCTCGAAGTCGATGATCCGGGATATCTCCTATGTTCTTTGCCCATTGTAGAATATGGGCATCGCCGGATGTAGGTGACATGCGAAGGTTCTGTTGATCCCGTCTGTACTCCAGCATGTGGTGTAGGACATAGAATCCATCACTAAGAGTATCACTCGGTTGCTGGATGCAGCAGAAGTCGGTCTTATGGCCGAAGGCGGTCCTGCCGTTCCTTTTCTTCTTGGTCTAGATCTCTCCACCCCGTACGTCGTAGAAAAAGATAGCACTGTCGAGAACAGACTTGATGTGGGTGTAATCCTTTTTGTGCATGTTCTTCGACGAGTCCAAGTAAAGAGCATGGGAGAATCGGGGGTAAAGGATGATGAGGACGGCGCGCCCGTGGCTGCGCAAAATAATTACACCTCAAATTAATTAGCCTCCACTGTGCAAATGAATGATTGAAATCAAAGAAAGGATATCCGTGCGGATGACTTACAGGGGATGATAAGGCATGAGAATCGTCTCCTTGTCCTTATTGGCGACCATGAAATCATGATGTAGTCCCTCGCGTATTCACGGTGCTTTGCGCAGACTGCCAAGAAGCCCTTGTGCATGAAGTAGGGTCAGCGACACAGATATAAGGTATCTGCTCAATCTCGATGATGTAGTTCATGTACAAGGCATAAAGACGGACAAACATAAAATCCAGCTTCTTCAAGTGAAACACGTCGAAGATGTAATCGAATCGAAGGAAGAACTTGTCCGTGGGGAATGTGTCGACGTACGACCTTTGCCGCGGCAAGTTAACCACATAGAGTGGGTATCCTGGATTTTTCGAGGCGATTAGGCTTTTCTCTCTCCGCATCACATCGTCATAAAGTCTCCTTAGATCACCGTGTACCGGCTATGGAACAATTGTTCCTTCGGCTTCATTATCGTCGCCTTCCCCACGTCCACCTTCTAGCCGCTAATACTGTACATTATGGTGCACGGGGTTTCGTCGGCCTGCAAAGACATGTCTGCGACGTGAGACATCCGAAAGGCAACAGTCTCGATGTGAGACATCTTTTGGCTCAAAATTGTCGTCGTCCACCTCCGTGACCACCACTCTAGTAGTGATGAGCTGGTTTGGGCGCCGTTGTCTCTTTGGTTTCGGTTCTATACCGGCTCCGCCAGTCTCGGTGCCGGTCTCGGTGCCGGTCTCGATGTCGGTCTTAGTCTTCGATGTGACAGGTGGGCCCAGCAACAATAACCGTTGATCATCGGCAAGGTTCAAATATTCGTCTGCCGCCACGTAGATGTCATCGCAATCACCATAACCCTTTCCTTCATCGTTGCTAGCCATGTTTCCTATGATTAAATCTAGTCAATTAATTCTAGACCTAATAAAGTGAATAATGACATAAAAAGGCCTATGTTTTGCAGGAACGTTGATTCCTTCCTGGTGCGGCAAATCCCGGGCACTCGATATGTCCTAGTTTGTAGCACAAGTCATGCCAAAATTCACGGAAAATTTCGGCATGACCTTTGCTAAAAATTGGACAAATCGAGCACCTGAAATTTGCCAGAACGGAAATGAATCAAAACATAGGCCACTTTTTAGCAAAGGTCACGCCGAAATTTTCCCTGAAAACAACAAAAGGCCACTTGGGCACAATCGAACCACTTCAATGAAAAGATATAACATGACCACTTCAATGAAAATATATATTCAACAATAATGGAATATGCAAATGAACATCAATGACATATATCATATAACATCAATTCTGTTTTTTGTTTATACCTAAATGCCATAGCTACTGTTTTTTATTTTTAGCTAAATGCTTTTGTTTTTTTAAAGCTAAAAGTCTAGGAAGGGATCATATTTAAAATAAAACTTGCCTAAATTCTTTTCCTTGAAAAATAGTGGTCTTTTCAAAAATCAAAAACCTTTGCAAAATGACCTCACTAAACACTTCTCTACCTAGGACAGAACCCAAATTCTATTCTAGCTATTCCTCTCTCTCACACACACACATTATTTTCTTTTCATCCAAATTGTTTTAGAGCAAATATTCCAACAATACTTGGCCTTATTAGAAATTGCAAAGGAACTCCATTTTCTCTAACCCTTCTGACCTCACCATTTTCCACAGCAAGACCTTAGTACCTACACCCAATTTCTTCAAAAATATCCAGGTCCATAGTCCAAATAATTCAAATTTCATTTGAATGAAATTTGGACAAGATTCAGGTCCATAGTCCAAATAATTTTTTATAGCTAAATGCTACTGTTTTTTTGTTTATAGCATGTATTCATTTAAAGCTAAATGCTACTATAATTTATATACCCTCTGTTAATTTAAAGCTAAATGGAATTACTGTTTAGGCATTTTCATCAAATTTTTCCCTAGCTAATTTCCTAAAAAGATTGCTCATCTTTTTTCCTAAATGCTAAAAAGTGCCTACTGCCCTAAACAAATCTAGGGTTCATATATATGAACATCATCAAGCAGCAACATATGAATTGCCTTACCAGAGAGATAGATAGGGGGCAGGGGAGAGGAGAGTGAGAGCCTTACGGTCGGCGGCGAGGGCGGGCTCGGGCGGCGGCGGTCCTGTGCGGGCTCAGACGGCGACGGTGAGGTCGAGGGCGGCCTCGGTCGGCGGCGGTGAGGTTGAGGGCGGCCTGGGCGGCGACGGTGAGGTCGAGAGCGTGCGCGATCGACGGTGGCGACAGAGGAGTTGGGGGAGTTGGGGGAATAGGGGGAGAGGGGGGAAAGGACTTAGCAAAATTTTAAGCCCGCGCGTGGTTAAGTCAAACTAGCAGTAGCGCTGGTAGGAAAAACGCGCCACAACTAAGTTAGCTATAGCGCTTTTAGCCAAAACGCGCTATTGCTACAGGAAATATCTATTTCTTTTTCTTTTTCTTTTCCTTTTATCTAAGGAAGTTAGCTATAGCGCGGTAACACAAAACGCGCTACTGCTAATATAGCTATAGCGCTTTGCGAGAACAAGCGTTACTGCTATGTCTTTCTTCACTATTTTTTTCTTTTCTTTTTCTTTTTTGCATTTCTCTTTTTTCTATTTCTTTCATTTATATTTACTTTTCTATTTATTTTCCTTTTCTTAGCAGTAGCACTCTACAACACAAACGCGCTGCTACAAGGCACTTAGCAATAGCGTGTTTTCCTCAGGCTCGCTACTACTATTTCTAGCCTATCGGCAACAATGTGGGGATTATAGTAGTAGCGCGCTACAACTATAGTTGTAGCGTGCTTTTGTGACAAGCGCTACTACAAAGTAGCAGTAGCGCTTAGTTTTGACCAGCGCTACTACTATACCTCTGTGTATAAGATTTTTCCTAATAGTGATTCTAGAATACGGGGTGCATCGTTTTTCATAAAAGTCAAACATATGTATGCTTGACCAAGACCATAGAACAAAATATCAACGCCTGCAATACCAAAAATAAAATAAAGTATATAAATAATTTTCGTGATGGATCTAATGATACAAATTTGAAATATAGATATTTACTATATTTTTCAAAAACTCGGTCTAATGTGCACAATTTTGACTTCTTAAAGCATCTACAGCCGGGTGTCCCAAACCCTCCTCAAATGCCCGGACGGACCGTCCAGTCATTGACCGGTCACGATTTTTCGACCCAGGCGGCCGCCTCAAACGGGCCACAAATGCCCGGGCTGAGTGGCACCCCTCATATCCAACCCAAATATGGGGCGGATATGAGGGCGCCCGGACACGCATCGGACTCGATCCATGCTGGCCCACCCGACCCCACATATATTCCTCCCCATCCGCTCGCCGGACCAAACTAGCCACTTCATTCCACTCCTCTCCGCCACCCGAGCTCACCTCCGGTGGTTTCCGGCCTTCTCCGGCATGGCAGGCAGCGGATTTGACTCCGACCAGTCCGAATCCGTCAAGTGGGGTGTCATTCCGTGCGGGTTGGACGAGGCAATGTCGGTCCGCATTGCACTCCGCCGCTCCGGGGAGGACAGCGCCCGGCCGACGGACGGATCTGTCCGCCGCGACTCCATAGCGTTGGCGCAACGGGCGCTCGGGTCCTCTGGGGCTGGATCCTCGCAGTCCCGGCAGTCGGAACCCCTCTCCTTCCCCATCACCGGGCGGGCATACTATGAGTCCCACCGGGAACGGGCGGCCTGCCGTGGGAAGGAGAGGATAAGGGCCGCTGAGGCCCGTATCGTGACAGAAATGGCGGCGGCGGAGGCGGCCGCAGAGGTGGAAGCGAATTGTGCCCGCATTGTGAAGAAACGGCAGCGAAGGAACACGCGCGCCCTCGCTCGAGAGCAGAATCGGGCGGTCCGTGCCATGGCCGGACTGCCACCGAAAGAGGAGAAGGAGGACAGCTCCGGCGACGAGCAGATCCGGCTCAATCCGTATTGCGTCTTCGACCGGTACTTAACTAGTAGTGATGGAATAGCCGGACGATGTGTGTGCAACGACGTAGTTGCATGAGTTTGTATGGATTTGAGATATGATAATTAAAGTGTCCGAATGTGGATTACATTATTTGAGGGGTGTCCGGTCAGTGTCCGCGGGCTGGATTTACTTGGCGACTGTAGATGCTCTTATGTCCTACCAATTGTGGTACTATGGTTTGGCCATGAAGCTCGGATGCCCGTGACGCCAACCACAAGATTTATAGTACTGTTTTTTTGGCAGTGATGCTTATATTCATGATTGTCAAGAACAATTGTTGTGAAAATACGGATTAATGTCCTACCAAGTTTTGAGGATCATGTGCCTTTGCTGGACATTTCTATACCTTGTTACGCGACTGCAAAAGTAAAGTGTGTTCTCATGCCAAAATCCTTGAAGCCAAAAACACAAGAGGCCGAGTGAAAGATGAACACCATCATCGATGAACCTTCGAATAGAGAATCAAAAACCAAAGGGTCAATTAACATCCAGTGAAGAAAGGGTAAGCGGAAAAACGGCGCAGCAAGGCGAGCGTGTGCTTCCAGTGAAAAGGAATCCGAAAGAGGTAGCATTAGCAATGTGGCGAGGAAACAGAGCAAACTTGACCGCCGGCCGAGTCACGGGCACGCCGTATACGCCGTATACTTCCACCACGTAAGTCGTAGCCGCATGTTACACGTACGCACGCTATGTACAGACCATGCCTAGCTATGCCTAAGTTTTGCGTGTGCGTCCATGCTGTACCGCAGGTTTGGACAAAAGCATACTCATTTTTTCAGTTCGCCGCAGGAAAAAAAACAAACAAAGCCATACCCCCTTGCGTCGCCTCCCCTGAGCGACGCTAGGGGCCCCAAAACCTAGCGCCGCCAGCATCCCCCTCGTCCATTCTCCTGCCGCCCTGCCGCCGGCGAGGTCCGCGGTGGCGACAAGCCCAGTGCCCAAGGCGCTAGGGTGGGTGGATCGTAGCCGGAATCCCTCGGAGGGGGTAGGGACACCTGTTTGTGGTGCGTCTGTGGGCAGCAGGCAGGGCAGCGGCCGGCGACCCTTGGCCAACGGCTAGGGCTTTTGGGTGGCGGCGGTGGTCGACACTCCATGGCCGACATGGTGAGGCTCTTCTGCCTGGAGATGGGTCGCGGCGGGCGCGTGTGGATGGGTGTGAGTAGGATGATGCCGTTGTCTGGCGTCGTAGTGTAGTCGATGACAGTATGACATGGTGAGGTGAATGTATTGATCGCTCCATGCGCATGCGGTGTGCGCAAAGGGTCTAGTTAGACCGATCGGTGCTCTCGGCTGGCTAGTGAAGCCATCGAAATATTTGATGTGTGTTGATATGAGGTCAGGACACATGATCAAGTATGTAGTTATTACGACAATAGTTGTTAGGAAGGTGACTTTGACCCATAGTTTATAGTCTTTTCAGCAGGGTGTCGCCAAATGACCGCCTTTATAAATAGTCCGTTATAGCTTTGTCATAGTTAATTTAAAGACCCGTCGCTATTTTTCATAGTCCGCTATTTAAAACATTGCTTTGACCTTTGAGTTGATCCATGGATTTATTTTGACGAATATTGTCAAATAATATAATAAAATGGTTGTGTAGATAGGTCAGGGTCATCCTCCATTTCGATTTATTTTTTCCAGTTCGCCTATGAAGCCCGAGCATGTGTAGTCGTATACGTGTATGCTCATGTTGTTTTAGCAGAAAGAAGTGCGTGCCTGAGTCAGTGAGTTGGTTTGTCGGGAACGTGCATGTCTTGCCTGAGCAGCCACGCGCCCACGCCCGGCGTCCTTGCTGGCCTCTGAAACTCTGCACTTGACAGCGCGCATAAATAAAACCGCCGGTGCAACTCACTCCCTCGCCATGGATGATAGACCGCTCGTCGCCGAGCTCCGAACTAAAACAGACTTGTTACCTGTGCAGTGTCTATGGATCAGGGCACCCACAGTCGATGGAGGAGTCCATTTCCCGGGTCGCCCATGGAGCGCGTGGACGCGCATGGCGGTGGCCTCAAGGCGCTGGAGGTGGACGTGGAGCGGCAAGAGGAGATAATCGACTTCGAGGCAGAGCCGCCGGGCTCCTCTGAATCGGTCGAGATCCTCGACCTCAAGAAGCGCATGTGGAAGGACCAGATGCGCCTCATGAAGCTCGAGGGCCACGCCGGCGTCAGGAGCGGTGCGCCGGCCCGGCGGCAGCTGGAGGACCAGGAGGAGGACGGTCCCGAGGCGCGGTGCCGGCGGAAGGCGATGCTGCGCGCGCAGGACGGCGTGCTCCGGCACATGATGAAGATGATGCAGTCCTGCAACGCGCGCGGGTTCGTGTACGGCGTGATCGACGAGGCCGGCGAGCCCACGTCCGGCTCCTCCGACAGCCTCCGCGGCTGGTGGAAGGACAAGGTCGTCTTCGACCGCAGGGGCCCGACGGCCCTGAGTCTAACCGGCAGCTCCGCCGCCGACGGTAGCAGCAGCCCGCTGGGGCTGGCCTCCTACCTCCACCGCCTCCAGGGCATCCAGGACAACACGCTGGGCTCGGTGCTCTCGGCGCTCCTCCAGCACTGCGAGCCGCCGCAGCGCAACTTCCCCCTGGAGCGGGGCCTGGCGCCGCCGTGGTGGCCGACGGGGAAGGAGCCGTGGTGGGGCACGCAGGGCGAGACGCAGGCCCACCAGGGGGCGCCGCCGTACCGGAAGCCGCACGACCTGAAGAAGGCGTGGAAGGTGTCCCTGCTGAGCGCGGTGATCAAGCACATGAGCCCGCGCTTCGACCAGATGCGCAGGCTCGTGTGGCAGTCCAAGCGGCTGCAGCAGAGGATGAGCGCCAAGGAGTCCGACACCTGGTCCAAGGTGCTCCGGCAGGAAGAGGCGCTCAGCGGCCGGCTCAAGAGCTCGCTTCGGATCACGCCCCTCGACGACGACCACGACGGCGAGGGGCTGGAGGACGGCCCGGAAGACGTGGCGCGTGGCCCGCATGACAAGCGCAAGTGCGAGGACGCGCCCTGCGGCAGCTCGGGCGGGAAGTGCCGCCGCAGGCCAAGAGGCGGGAGCCGGGACCTGGCCGCGATGGTGCCCGGGCTCGAGGCCGGAGTCCTCGCCGAGGAGAGCCAGGGCTCCATCAACGAGCTCATGGAGCTGTACTACAGCTGCCTGCAGGGGGGCGGTGCGGAGGAGAAACACGACGTGGCGATGCAGGGAGCGCCGAGAGGCGTCGATGATGTGGCGCAGCAATTCCTGATGGATGTCATCGGGAGCTGCCCGGAAGTAGATCATGTGCTGCGCTTGATGGAGGAGTGATGTGCCTTGTGGGGAAATGAAATTAGTAAAGAAGAAGAAAATTGGAAGAGAATGGTGGGACATTTCTATATTTGCACACATCAGACATGGTGGGACAGACATTTAGTGAAGAGAATGGAGCAAGGAAGTGCGGAGCTCGTTGGTGTTGTGGTTAGGCCCGTGAGGTGCAAGATAAGCTTAGTGTTGTTCATGGGTAGGTTTTTCTATTCTCCGCATTCCAATTACCCCCATCCTAATACTAGTCGCCATATGTGGAAATCGTCGTTGCAAATTTTTAGGGTTCTAGATCTTGGAGATGAAGCTTTTGTATACGAAGCTTGTGTGTTAAATGCAGTCGGATAGATTTGGTGACAAGACTTTCTAAATTATCATTAACCCTACTCACAGTAGTATTATTTTGTCTAAGATGTTCGATTATTCTCTTTGGTGTATGTTTATATTTCGATAAATAGATTTTTTTTACCACAACTCTCAGCTAGTGGGCGGTTATGATCCTCTATAAATATTTTGACGTACCATGACGACTGGTCGCTAATCGACAACTTGGTCACTGCTTTATCACACATTGTGGTCGACAACTTAGCTCCATTTGGAAAACGCTAAAGTAATTTATCATTACTTATTAGATATACCATAGGGAGATTCCTACATTGTGCGAATATACCTTGTTACTGTTGTTTACCGAAGGGTACATTTTATAGAATTGATAGAGTGCTGCTATACACACGACGGCGTGCAGCCGATGTTTGCACGATTCTACAGACCCAGTCGTGCATGCGTGTGCACCCGTTAAGAACAGATGCAGTACTGTACTAGGGCCCTGTTCAGAGTACCTCCACAACTCCACTCCTGGGGGCTGATGGAGTTACAGTTGAAAATCACGAAGCACCTATTTTCTGGCTCGGTAGCTCCCCGATTTCACGGAGCTGGTGGAATTCCGAACAAGGTCTAGAACATACGCTCAGCTCTTGTGTGTAATTTCTTGGTAATCTTCCGTATGCGCAGTTTAGAGGGTGTTTGTTTTCAGGGACTTATTGGTTTAGGGACTTAAAAAAGTCCTTATAAGTTTCATCTAAACCAAACATGAGGGACTTATAGGGATTTAAAGTGGGCATTTGGGACTTATGAAATAAGACTCTCAAGGAGGGACTTATAGTTATAATATGGTCTTATAGAGACTTATAAGTCCTAGAAACCAAACAGGTAGGGACTTGGGACTTATAAGTTGGGACTAAAAAAATCCTAAAACTTATGAACCAAACAGGGCCTTAATTGTTCATAAAAGCTTCTCCAAAATCAATGATGATATATAGGTACAAGTAGAAATGATCAACTCTTTTTAAATGTAAAAAACTTGTTCACAAAGAAACAACTAGGGGTCGAACTTGTAGAACTTGGAGGGCTTGAGGCCGGCGGTGAAGTTGAAGTATCCGAGTGCGTGCGCCCAGCGCGGGTTGTCCTTGAGGCGGTGCACGGCGATGGTGTCCGGCACGAACTCGTGGGAGCACTCGTCCACGGGCACCGGCAGCGGGTAGTCGTACATGGCCGGCTTGGCGTTGAACCTGTTCTTCCCCTTCCCGCCCACCCTCAGCCACTCCCCGGTCATCCTGTCCTCCGGCCCCACGGTGCGCCCCCGGGTGACCTCGCCGGCGCCGGCCACCCACTGCACCAGGTCCCACGACAGCGCGTACCCCATCCCCGACATGTACCCCCTCCCGGGGTCCATGCTGTTGCAGGGGATGGTGGCGCCGTAGTACATGTCCTCCCGCGGCATCGCCCCCAGCGACGCCACCAGCGCCGGCAGCCGGATCAGGATGTCGTCGTCGGCCTTCATCACGTAGTCGTAGGGCGCGTCGGCGTAGAGCTCCGCCACGGCGGAGAAGAAGGTGTGCGTCTTTCCGCCGTTGAGGTTCTCCTCGCAGCCGTCCAGCACGATCACGTCGCCGTGCGCCAGGATCTCCAGCGGGATCAGGACGCGCTGGTCGTCCTTGTAGAGCCGGCAGAAGACGAACCGCACGTCCACCTGCGCCGCCAGGGCCGGGTCGGCGGCGAGCTGCAGCCCGTACACCATGCGCAGCAGGTGGCGCCGCTCGTACACGTCGGCGCGGGTCAGGATGCCGATGAGGAGCCGGAAGTCGGGCTTCCGGGCGTACGCGATGGCCGACGCGGACGACAGGGTGGAGCCGTTGGCGGCGGTGTAGGTGCCCGGCGGCGGGACGCAGGAGCTCATCAGCGACTGCAGCTCAAACTCCTTGGGGTACACGAAGAGGTAGATGAAGGCGAGGAGCAGGAGCGGGAGCAGGACGAGCGCCTTGCTGGACGTGGACAGCCTCGGGAAGCCGACGGCGTGCTGCTGCTTCCTCGCCGCCGTGGCGGCCTGGTGGTGCTCTCCTCCTCCGTGCTTCGCGGCGGCGGCGGCGGCCATGGACTTGAGGAAGTTGCTCGGCGCCGGCATTGGTGATTGGTCGATCGAAGAAGAAGCTAGCAGTGTATGTCGTGTGCAAGCTTGATGGATTGGGTGTAATGAAGCTAGCTAGCTTCTCGTGGGGGAGCTTGGGATGCACGGGATGGTCTCACGCTTTGCGTAAAGGTTTGCCGAGCGCGCCATGCGAGGGCGCCGGATATTTGGGGGATCGCGGCATCGGGTGCATAGAGTCAACGAGCTACTTTTTTTTTATGGCGTGTTTTGCTTTTGATTTCGAGAAAAAACTTTCAATCTATTAATAATCAATCATGGTAATTCAAAAGGAAAAAGCTTACCGTCATCCGGCAGATCGTAGTGGCCGCATCCGCCACCTCCGCTGCATGACACGCGTTCAAAATTTCAAATGAAAGCTTGCATGTCGTCCTTTATCAAACGCGCTTTCGAAACAAAGGCTATGTTTTAAAAACAAATCCGGTATTGCAATGGTCTATGACAGATCTAGTTTTGCAACAAAACTCTAGTTGCATAAAAATTTTGCAATAAAATTGTCATTGCAAAAAGATTCTGCAACAACACCTATGTTACAGAAATAATTCTGCAACAAAACCTATGTTGCAGTTTTTTAGGCATGCTCGGCTCGCTTGATACGGCAAATCCGACGACTCGCGAGCCGACTGATCTTTTAAAGATATCAACCGGCGAACGCATAGCATGCCCAAATTCAAAAACACTAGAGGTAGTAACAAAAGTACTCCCCCCGTCCGGAAATACTTGTCCTCAAAATAGATAGAAAGAGATGTATCTAGAACTAAAATACATCTAAATACATCTTCTTTTATTCATTTTGATGACAAGTATTTTCAGACGAAGGGAATAGCAACTATGTTCCTGGACCACCCAATCCAACGACTAAAAGCACTAGAGCGTGCCGTCGTCATCATCCCTGCCTCAACGGAGCCGAACAACCATATGGGCTACGTGTACATACAAAGTTCTAACAAGAGACACTTATCCCTAGATAAAATGTATGCAATTAATTCTGATTAGCAGACAAGCTGAAAACTGTGTTTCGACAAAGCTTTATGAAAAGCTAGAGTGATTTCACTGGGGTTACCAGATTACAGTGACATACATGAACCGAAACACCGACATGCTGTTTACAACCATCAGGGGCACACAGAAAGGATGTGAAAACAAAAGCACTGCTGCTACGGCATGGATGCAAACATGCACAGAATCGAAGGGAAGCCTGCTCAATTGTACACCATGTACTTCGGGGTTGCACTGAATTTCTGATACCCCTTTATCACCTTGTTGACAGAGTCGAGGAAGTCCTTCTCTGTCACAGTTTTCCTCCGGGCGCGGATTGCATACATGCCGGCTTCTGTGCAGACACTCCTGATGTCGGCACCTGAAACAACAAATCAGACAGTCGGATCAAATTGTTCAGAGGCCGGATCCTAGGTGCCTGAAACAGTCGAACCAAATCAAACAGGAATTCAGAGTGCAAAGTCCATGTACTGACCAGTGGCGTTGGGGCAGAGTCGCGCCAGTAGCTCGAAGCGTATATCACGCTCACAGTTCATGGTGCGCGTATGTATTTTGAATATCTGGGTACGGCCTTCCAAGTCAGGTAACCCAAATTCCACCTTTCTGTCCAAACGACCAGGACGCAGAAGTGCAGGGTCCAGTGTATCAGGCCTGGAAAACAAGATAAGAAGGTTATCCTCTCAACTCTATCCATGTGGCCATGATGTTTTAGCTGCAATTAATTTCTGATTGAGGCGTGAAGACTGAAGAGTTTTAAATAGCACAGACCACTGAAGTTTCTTAATCATAAGTCCCATCTATTAATAGCATACAAGTAGGATATTCAGAATGTAAGGTGAGCATCATGCCATATTGGACCACATAATGTGCATGAAAGGAAAGGCAAGTACCTGTTGGTGGCCATGAGAACCTTGATATTCCCCCTAGCATCAAAACCGTCAAGCTGATTGACAATTTCAAGCATAGTACGCTGGACTTCGTTATCGCCCCCAGCTCCATCATCAAAACGAGCACCACCAATTGCATCAACTTCATCGAAGAATATGATGCATGCTTTCTTCGACCGAGCCATCTGACAAGCAATAATATATTTCAATCAAAACGATTGTTTCTATGACAGAACATTCAGGTCGAATAAACCAGATGAAACCCTGTAGCCTGTAGGTTATCTGCAGAGCTGGATATACCTGAAATAACTCCCTAACCATCCGAGCGCCCTCACCGACATACTTCTGAACTAATTCACTACCAATTACACGGATGAAACAAGCATCCGTGCGATTAGCAACAGCTCTAGCAAGAAGAGTCTTGCCAGTGCCAGGAGGACCGTAGCAAAGGACACCTTTCGGAGGGTCGATACCAAGCTTCACAAACTTTTCCGGGTGAAGCATGGGGAGCTCGACTACCTGTGAATAGTTGTTAAGAAAAACAGTAAATAAAGCAGGTCCAAGACTAGAATGTACTAGCATGCACAGGTTCACAGATTAAGCACAAGTTCTGAATCACAGGGAATTTTTTGGCATACCTCACGCATTTTTTCAATCTGCTCCTTGCACCCGCCAACATCATTATACGTGACATCTGGTTTTTCCTCAACAGTCATCATGGTGACACTGGGATCAATCTTTGGTGGCAATGGAATCTGTATCTGATACTTGTTCCGATCGACACTGAATCAGGCATGAGATCACAATTCCACAGTGAGAATGATAGTGTGCAAGCACAGAAAAGGATAACAATTCTGGGTAGCATCAATGATGATTTATCCAAAAAAATGCATTCATAAAATCAGTATTAGTTTAGCAAGATCCAAAAAAAGAAGTAGGGGAGTAAGTTCCGTGCTCCCACCTTCTGCATTCTATGAACAACCAGAAGGAACTTATACCTAAGCCAAGGAGATGATGACAAGATACTGCCTCAGAGATTCAGCATGTTCTTAGTTAATAATCATTGCCTTACAATCAATGATACTCATACACTAGGGGAACAAACGTATGATAAATTAACATCTGATATAGTCACAGTAGCAAACACTGGTCCACTCAGTTTACAAAGTTTTTCTCTGCTTACATGATGGCATATAACACATCCTACATGTATAGTATATGCTGCAGCCTTATAACATGGTTTAAATCAAAAACAAAAATCACCAGGTGCCAATTACTCAGGTTGATCTGAATGAAAGATGTATGATACAGTAAGGCCAAAAGACAGGTAGTAACCTACCCGACTCTCATCCCTTCCTCGATATCAGTTGGCGAAACTTTATCCCCCAATCCAACCACAAACTGCAAGATTAAAAGATAAAGCATAAGGAGGCTGGTGGGAATCAATGTGCATATGATTGAAATAATAAGATAGGATAAGCACGGTATACCTTTGCAATTTGTTTTACATTAATCATGTACTTGGCATCGTCGGTATTAGGGTTTATAATCTTGGTGCACCTTGCTACCTGCAGCATGAGGAAGGTAACTTAGACCCAAACAATTATGCATGCTAAACCACAACTATAAAATTGGGAAGAAGTACGAAAACATTAGGCCAAGTAGCATACTTGTAATGGCTGCTCCTCTTGCATCATTTGCTTATCTGACACCAGATCCCACTGGCTAGGTGGAGCCAGCCCAGTATCAGACTCCTTTATCCCTGAGATTTAATATATAAGGGCATAATGGGTCAGGCAAGCTTATTAAAAATGTTACCCTCCTGACATTTTAATATCCAGATAAACTGCACAGTTGTATGGAAGTTTGAAAGTTAAGCGAATATTCTGAATGTTCATGAAACCGCTAAACAAAAATTCTAAAACATGAACCAAATGGGAAGAACATTGCAAGCAAGAACAGCAGACAGATGCAATATCATCAAACAAATGCCCTGCTAGTTGAGTCTGTCAAAACGAACACGGCAGTCATACACCTTAAATTCTGAACAACTTATACCATACTTACTAACTACAAACACTATCTTCAGTAGGTACATGCCTCAATATTTATCATATGAACGAAAGCTGCCTAGTGAAAGTGTGAAACAACAAAACAAAGTGCAGACAACTGATCTCTATCTAGCCCAGGAACAAATTCTAGAGCCAAACCAACAAACAGATTACCAAGTCCTTACTCACCACATAGGTCATTGATCCTCTTGGCCAGTTCCTTGATCTCCTTCTCGGCCGTCTTGATGCTCGTGGAGTATGGCCCAAGCCCCTGTCAGGTGTCAGCAGCAGCCAGAATCAGCAAACTTGAGCAGAAACCCTAAAGAGAGAGCACTCCACATCTCGCAGAAACACCCCAATTCCGCCGCGGAGAAGGAGCAAACAATACAAAATAAACAGCATCCCGTCGCCCGCATCAAAGCCCTAGAGGAATCAACAGCCACCCCACATAGAACTGCGAAACACCAACAGGGCACAGGCCACGGGGCCTGCCCAAACGAATCCACCAGAAGGCAACGACCAGGTTCCCCAGAGAGCAGGAACCAAAAACCCTAGGCTGACCGCGACCGCAAACCCGGCCGCGCCCAGCCCGAGACCAGATCACAAATCCACAAAAGGGGCCTCCCCCCAAACAAATCCACACAAGGGGCGACGACGATTTCCCCGAGAGAGCATGAACCGAAACCCTAGACTAGGCGGGCCGCGGGCGCGAAACCGTGCGCCGCGCCGAGCCCGGGACCAGATCGCCGCCAGACCGAAACGCAGATTCGAAGGGACGGGGGGAGATCCGACGGGGTCGCGGGGCCACTCACGTAGGTCTTGAGGAGGGCGATGTCGTCCTCGTCGAGAGGGCGCGGGTTCTTCTCGGCCATGATGTCGTCCTCCGGCTCCGGCGCCATGGCGTCTTCTCTGCGGCGGGCGCGAGGCGAGAGGGAGGCGCTGGCGGTGTCTGGCTCGGCTGCGTGTGCGACAGGCGAGACTGCGGGTTCGGGTGCGCTTGGGTCTGCCCTCTGCTGGCTACTACTAGTACTAATCAACTCCTGCCCCAAGAAGAAGGCAGCCCGGGCCGGATACGTATATCCAGAACCCGTGTTCCCTCTCCAAGAGAGAAGGCAGCCCGGGTCGGATAGTATACATCCAGAACCCGTGTTCCCAAGACGGAAACGGATTTCTCTTCTCTCTCTCTCAAAGAAAAAAGACGGAAACGGATTCGAACAAAAATTCTTCTTTCGATGCAAGTTTGACAGGCTACGCTTTTTTTTTCCTTTTTGATTTCGTGACTGCAAGTGCCAGGTGAGAGGCGTCTGTAGATTCAAACTGAGATTTCAAACCGAGAGTATGATTAAGTGACACATTGTACAGCTCAAAGATTTGTGCGGTTTGTGTGGCAATTTTGCAACGCAAAATGTTGGTTTGTAAAATTAACAGATGATTACCCAGCATCTGGATAGTGTTACTGCTTCGTCCGATTGCATCTAGTGCTCTGGTCGTGCTATTTTGGGAGAACGTGTTTGGAAAGACAGTAAATTTGGAGGATAAACAATTAAGAGATCTCTGCATACAAAGCATATGAATTTTGATGTTCATTCTAATCTCTGTCACAGCATATATATTCTCCAACGTTTGCATCACTTGTCCAAATAGCAACTGTAAAATACGGGCACCATCAAAATGGGCAGCACTGAACCTCTCCTCTCAATGTGGCAAAATAAACTAAAAGCGAATCATTACATCCCATTCATGTTAATGCCTCATCTACAAGAACCATAGATATTTCTCCGCAGGGTTAACGGCGAGCTCGACCAATGATTACAAGAAGATAGGGGCCATGACCAGTGTGATCGTGGCAAGCATCTTGATGAGAACATGGATCGAAGGCCCCGCCGTGTCTTTGAATGGATCTCCAACCCTGCGGCATAACATACTCGTAAATGTTACTTCGGGTTGCATGATCGTTAAGAATGAGTCAAAAACAATGCCAGGTCACGTTACGTGTATGCGTACTTATTATAGGAAAAGAACATTGTTATTCAGTTTAGCATGTGTTGATCAACAGTAGAAACTCAGTTCAAGAAACCAAAAGCAGCAGCACATTACTGAGAAACGAGGAACTTACGTATCGCCAGTAATTGCAGCCTTGTGAGCCTCACTGCCTTTACCACCAAGTGCACCAGTCTCGATGTACTTCTTAGCATTATCCCAGGCACCGCCGGAAGTGTTCAGGAAGAGTGCCATGAGGATACCAGTAACGGTCGCAAACATGAGCATAGAGGCGACGACTTTAGCTCCAAGGAGAGGCTGCCCCGTAGCATGGCCCAAAATCCGAAAGATGATGCCTACAGATCATGTAAATGAAATTTTAAAACAACACCAAATATCATAAATTGAGTTTCAAAACGCATGAAATATCAGAACCATAGCACCACTACTCCCAGACCCATAAAACTCACCAACAGCCATGGGAGACAAAATTGCTAAAGCCCCTGGCTTTATCATTTCCCTCAAGGATGCAGAGGCCACAATTGCAACACAACGACCATAATCAGGCTTCTCTTTGTAATCCTGTGTTTATATCATCTTGTAAGTTAGCATTAGTTTTTCCAGGCATAAGAACTCAAGTACTTAATCATAAACAGGTACTCACCATAATTCCAGGCCTCTCAATGAATTGTCTCCTGACCTCAGTAACAACTTCTTGTGCAGTTCTGCCAACAGCTGAACAAGCCCATCCACTAAACAGGAATATAAGCATCGAACCTAGTAAACCACCAACAAAAACCTCTGGAATTGCTATGTCAACCTGCAATCCATTGTGTACAACCAGTCATGTGTCATAAGCACCTAATCTCAACATTACATGTATAGAGGTGATAATAATACATACCTCTTTGAATGGCAACTGTGCAAAAGCAGCTACTTCATCCATATATGCGCTGAACAGGAGAAAGGAAGCCAGTGCTGCTGACCCTATAGCAAATCCCTTTGTGGTAGCTTTCGTAGTGTTACCCACAGCATCTAGAATGTCTGTGATCTCCCTAACACTTTCAGGCTGCAGAAATTATTCGATCGGTGTTACAATGATTAAAGAAAACATAAATAGTCTAAACTCATGTATAAACATAACTAATTAAATGTTAACATTTATTTATAGCCATTACAATTTTAGATGCTTCGAAAATGTACACTGAAAACATAAACCGTCTTAGCACAGGTAAAATGTATGTTTGAATATTATATACATGAAGAAATTTGCGAGTGTACCTGCTGGCTCATCTCCACAATACCACCGGCATTGTCAGCTATAGGACCAAACATGTCCATGGTGAGAACATATGCTGCAGTACTAAGCATTCCCATTGTAGCTACAGCTGTCCCAAAAAGACCACCAGTTGGATCGCCAAGCTCATCTACCAAGCCACAGGTACGTCCCAACCAAAATGCTGATATAATGGCTACAGATATCACTAGAACTGGTAAGGCTGTTGCTTCCATTCCCAAACTTACTCCAGCAATAATATTAGTTCCATGTCCTGTTGAACTTGAAAGAGCTAAAAGGCGGACGGGCTCATGTTTATAATCTGTATAATACTTGGAAATCCAAACAAAAGCATATGCTGTGATGATGCCCACCAAGCCACACAAGGCAAAATTGAACCATGCAGTAGGTGCTTGTTCAGTGTACAAGAGCCAACGAGTAGACTGCAAATATAACACATGTAAGTAGTTGAAAAACAACTCCAAGGGAAAAGGAATGTAAACTAGAGTTATTACCCACATGACAAAACAAACATATTGAATGCTCAACTGGTTTATAGTTCACAAATATTTATCCTTTTGAATATGGTTGATTTACATCCAATAATGGATTGGTCATGATTACCGGACTGGGGACACCCTAAATGTTTTCCTTTGTTCAGATCGTGTTTGATGTTTTTCCCCTGGGATCATTTTTTGTAATAAAATATGTCCATAGAGAAATATTACAATAGTCAAACAAGAGAAGTATGAATAACTAAACTTACCCCTCCAAAGGTAAGAACAGCAAGCAGTATAGTAATAGAATAGCCTTTCTGCATAATTGCCATGGGATCTTCAATAGGGGATATTAATCCAGAGTCACGTGTTCCCCTAATTGAGAGAATTCCAACTGATGACACCACTAGGTCAAAAGAATGGACAACAAGAGGAAACAGAATAAAGCCAGAGGGATCTGCAACAGTAAGTAATGTTGATTATAATCCAGCACAATCACAAGGATTGTTGACCCGCAAAAGAAAAAGGTGGTTATCAATTTTATTCAAAGCCAGGCACATCCCAAGCACCGAGAGTCAGCCAACACTATTTCTCAACATAGTCCCTAGATTAAAGCTAATTTATTATATTATCCATATTAGCAACTACCTGTGGACAGTGCTCTTATGGACCAAAGTACATTCATAAGAAAAAAAATGTCACTCGACATCCCAATCAGAGATCTAGCATGGCAAGCAAAAGAGCCTTGCCTTCAATTTTGCAGCGCTGTGCCATTGTTGCACCAAGTATCATTGCACTGATAATTTCTGCTGCTATGCTTTCAAAAAGATCGGCACCACGGGCAGCACAATCTCCAACATTGTCACCAACCTGTGAAGTTTTCTTATTATTAGCATATGCAGTAGCAATAAAAGAAACATAGGCTAATAACAATCTGATAATTAGTTTTAGAGACAAGCAAATCTTGCATTCCAGCACAGGCACAAATATTTGATCATAGGAAATGCATCTACTGAACTTCAGAATTCTACTGTACAACGCATTGGACCACAAGACCAGTCCACCCCTTGCAGAAACAATAATTTGTTTAGGTTTCAGAACGAATGCAAGCTGTTAAGGTCATATTATCTCTGATAAAACTTATGGAGCTCATCATTATTGAATATCATCCCTTATGTCTAGGTATATTTCATGAAAAATATGAGACAAGTTTTAATTAAGAGCATGAAGAAAAAATATTCCACATTTTTTTATTGAAGAAACACCATTACCAAGTCAGCAATGACAGCAGGATTACGAGGATCATCTTCTGGTATTCCCTGTTCAACCTTTCCAACAAGATCAGCTCCAACATCAGCTGCTTTGGTGTATATGCCACCACCCAACTGAGCAAAGAGGGCAACAAACGACGCACCAAAACCGTACCCCACAAGGAGAAGAGGCACTACACAAAATCACATGAAATCAGCAACAGCAATTATGTTCTTTTGAATTGAAAACACATATACAAGTTTGCAACTACAAGCATATCAGCAGTGGATCAGTTACCAGTGTCAATTTAGGACTTAAAGTTACTTTTTTATAGAACATGAACATCTTATATAATGAGTCATTTTATCCACTCAAACTTTCAGTGTTGATCACATTGTGGTACTTCCCAATAAATAATTGTTCCCATCTTTTCTTTTAAAAGTTTGACCATAAGTTCAAAACTACTCCCTCCGTTCCTAATATTTGTCTTTTTAGAGATTTCAAATGGACTACCACATACGGATGTATATAGACATATTTTAGAGTGTAGATTCACTCATTTTGCTCCGTATGTAGTCACTTGTTGAAATCTCTAGAAAGACAAATATTTAGGAACGGAGGGAGTATATAAATTGGCCATGAGATGATTAAATAACTAGATTTACTGTTGAAAATGTTTCTAGTATTAGTTATTTTTACTTAATAATATAAGGACTAGCTTAATGTTCAAAGTCGCATCTTGGTGTTGTGAAAGGCCAAATAAAAATGATGTAAAAACCACATTAACAATCTTTGAAGCAAAGTACTTTTCCTTACTCAACATTACTCCTACAGAATTGTCTTTTATGAACTCATCATTGGTCACCAGTTTAAGAAGAAAAAAATATGTATGAACCAATTTAACAATTTTGACCATGTACAGTAGACCATATAGCTCAACAGGCAATTCGAGTATAGTTCTATTGTCCCAGGTATTGAATATATCATGTTTGAAATAACTTACAGTCTGTAACCTTCATCGAATCAGGTGAATCTACTCCAAGCCAAACATAAAATGTTGCATAGAGTAATGCCACACCAAATACAGCCATGCCAACAACAACGATGGCCGAGAAACCACCTGCACGGACAGCAATCTGTTTCGAGAAATCAGTCATGATTTCAAACTACACCGTACAGGGGAAACGCATTAAAACATGAAAGATAATGTATCAAGGATGCGAAACAAAACCTGCAATGCTTCCCTTGCAGACCGTCGAGCAGCACTTGAAACTCTAACATTTGCACGTACGGAGACCCACATCCCAACATATCCAGCTAGTCCAGAACACACAGCTCCAAGGAGAAAGGCAATAACTGTAATATATGCAGATGTTGTCCTGTGTAGCGATAAAATTTATGAGACAACAAAAGATGCGTACAGCCAAGATTTCATAATAACAGTACAAAATCACCTTCCTAGGCCTGATGCCTCCTGCTGCGGGGTGGTAGTGCGGAAGAGATAAATGAACAGGATAACAAGTGCCAGGATGCAAGCCATTTTAGAAATAGCCCCATACTGTGTCCTAAAAAATCCTTCAGCACCATCCCTTATGGCATCAGATATCTGAGCAGTACATGCAACATGACAGATCAAAACCTTGATAACCTTACATACAGAACTCACGGAAGTAGATGCATAAATAAATAAAATACTGAAAATCAGGATTTCCAAAAGGGGCAACGTTGATGTAAGCTACACCATGACAGTCCATGACCATTTTACAGGTACAAATAAAATATTTACAGAGAAGAACTTACACTTACTTATTAGCAACATGAGTAGTCACAACATAACAGTGTAGAGTGTACATGTGTTGCTTTGTGCATTTAAGAATGTCATTAAATAAAATAAAACATAAAGCCAATGCACAACAAGCTGATATTTTGTATGAGTGTATGACTTACTTCCAAACCCATAATAACCTCCTGAAACGGGATCATGCTAGATTGTGTGATATGTTAATTTGGTAAAATGCTATGATATGGGATATGTTCTCAATTTGCATTGAACCTATGTTTTTAAAGCGTCCCTAAGGCGACGCCTAGGCGTCGAAGCGCTCCCCCTCCGCTTTGGAAAATCGACCGCTTTGGGCGCCTAGGCGCCCCCCCCCCCCTCCCTAAGGCGGTAAGGCGTCGCCTTAAAAACATAGCATTGAACTGTGTAGCTACCATAAAGTGATACATGCCGCAGCTAAATAGCATTCTGCAACCCCAATCAACACATACAAATAGCATTTTACACTGTGTGTCCTAATCATATCCATGATCTATCAAATATCAACACATGGACTAAAACAAAACCAGTAAACCTTAAATGTAAATTGCAGAATAAAATGGGCCAGTAGTCTCATAGGATGGTATGGTTAACTGTCAAGCAAGAGATGATAGAAAATGTGTTATACAGCACTTTGCAGACATTGAAACATGCCAAACAAACCAATAATTTGAAGTGAACATTAAGAAAATGAAGGCGCTGCTATATCCTCCACGAGCTTAACACAAGCATTTTCAATACCTCGGACATTTCTGGAGGTCCTTCATCCTTGGCAAGAACCCACTTTGTGAGGTAGAGAGAGAAGAATAAACTGAGAGTGCATATACAGAACACGAAGACTATAATTGGTGATGTACTGGCTCCTAAGTAGAACACACCACAGACAACCAGCAGAAGAAGAACTATCAGGGCACGAGGATTTATCTTCATCAACACACGGAAGACCTGCAGCAGTCAGAATAGCAACTAAATGAGGCACAAATAAATTGCTCGTAACAGGGCAAAGTATATCCAACCAACCGATCAGTGGAAATGTTTAAACACTTGTTTTACTTATTGAACTTCCAAATTTATATTAAAAAAATGCACATAACATCTAGATGAAAACAGCTACTTGGGTTGAATCATTTCAAAACCTGCAACAGCTTCGAGACAAATAAACAAGCAGCAGTGGTGTAGACATTGAACTTTTGACTTTTTTTAGCAACATAACTTTTTTTGTTGAGTTACAAGCAGCAATAAACAGAGCAGACCTCATTTGTTTATGGCAATTACATCATTTAAGAGAGGGAAAATTCTAGTACATGGTAATAAATATAAAGTTAAACAGAGGAAAGAGTAGTCATGATGCAGCATTGTGTGGTATGTCAAATTTTTGGTTGGTGTGTACTTCAACTTGTAACGTTGTAAGAAAATAAAATGGTGAATACAAAACATGATACTGTGGATATTTTGACAAATTAAACATATGGACCATTCAAACTGACAGAGATTAAGGAGAAAGAGCTATCACCTCCCATGCAATTGCATATACTACGAACAGCTAAAACGAAGTGGGAGAAAGACACATGGAAAGATGAAAATGAGCTAAACTGATACTCCTAGTAACTGCTAAGCTCGGTGTGTAAAAGGTGGAGAATGCTTAGCAATAGGCCATACCAGCGGGATAGATGATTTACTTCGTACAGTGGAAAAAGTTCTTGGTTTCTCCTGATACGGTCTTCCTTTTTCCATTTCACTTTCCATCATGATGGAATAAGAGTTTGCCCTCTTCGTTACTAGAAAAGGAGCGAACTCCCCACCTTGGGGCAGGTCACTCCCAGATCCTGGGCGCTCAATTTTGGATGATCTATATCAAACACCTTCAGAACACAAGCAGTAAGTTCAGAAGGTCAGGCACAGCCAGCTCTTAGGCCTCAGCCACCAAACTACCCTTTGCTACAAAAGAACCTTTCCCCTCACAATTCTATAAGATAAACATTTCATGTCATACGAAAAGCATTAAAAAATGATCCACAATCTGTATAATCGTTGCCTAATTTATGTTCAGACGCTAGGGCACGAAGTCGAGTTATGATGTGATATCAGGTAATGATGTGAAATCAGGTACAGGCTATACGTAGATCAGACTATGTTTACATAGAGAACAGAGTATGATTAACATAAAAGGGCAATAGAAAATGATTAACGTCGGTCAGACACTGATAGTTTTTGCCACAAGCAAAGCAATAGCACTCATTTTGAATGCCAGCCTTGACTACCAAAAATGAAGGGAAATTCGGTTTACTTGGATATATCAGGGGCCATGGGGCAGTAACCATGAACCACAGCTCCACAACCACAAGCACTTCACACCAATTGTGCAGCCCAGGGAAACTAGCGACCATGCACAGCTAGTACGAAAGGAGGATAACTATGAATGAACCATCTACATCGAGTGTGCACTGC
Organism: Triticum urartu; assembly: GCF_003073215.2. Classification (NCBI taxonomy): domain Eukaryota; kingdom Viridiplantae; phylum Streptophyta; class Magnoliopsida; order Poales; family Poaceae; genus Triticum; species Triticum urartu. The sequence continues at coordinate 534,217,183 of NC_053027.1, read as the reverse complement.
GCAGCCCCAAAAAACGAGTAACCACGAACAGGTCGTACTTGACACCAAAACTATGACGGATCCACCTAAGTCAATCACAGACGTAGTGCCAACGTCCAGAATTAACACGCCTAGCATTCTGCAATCGCCACGAATCAACCTGATCTACCAGCGCCTACGCAGATCGAGCAGATGCGGGTCCGTACCTTCGGCTTTCGATGGGGCGGAAGCCGGTCAGCGAAACGTCGACGGGAATGAAGAGAAGTGGAGCCCAACGGTGGCACGGCCCTCCGCGGGGTCGCCGAGATCTCTCGTTGACGCGGTCGCGTTCCGGTCGCTGCCTGCCGTGCTCCCCTCGTCGCCGCGCGCGGTCGCCGGCGCTGGCGGAAGTGGCTGTCCCCCTCGTCGACGCGGCCGCCGGCGGTCGCGGTCCCCCTCGTCGCCGCGCACTGAGCTGGGTGGAGAGAGAGAGGGGAGGAGGTGCGATGCGGTTGGAGTGGAGATGCGGGGGAGAGAAAGGTCAGGAGGGAGGGATGGGAGAAAAACGGAGCTCGTTGCGAGCCGCCTCGAGTCTCGGCTCGGCTCGGTCACCATATCAGCCGAGCCTTAGCCAGCCCAGCTCGCATTTGCTCATATGGTTCATCTTCTTTTTTTTTTCATGGTAATATGCCCGGCTGGACAGTCTAGACAGTCAGACACTACCTGAACAAAAAAAGAGAAAATTCCTTATATAACACTGTTTTAAATTTTGTTTCCCTATTTGACACCAAATAACTTTTTCTTCCCTATCTAACACAGTCTCTAAATTTTATGTCCTTTATGACACTTTCGTCCATTTTAAACCTTAATGGTGTTAAATGACACCTGAAAAGATCTATTTGCTCCTCATATGATAGGTGACCAAAATTTTACGTGGTAATTTATCTTCAGATCAGCAGGGTAGCCGGTGTACATCAATAATACATGGTGCACTACATACGGGATCGATAGTATACAACAAGTCAGATTTGCATATAAAGCCGCACTCTAATATGATACTTATCATTTGATGGATATGTTACCAGCGGGGGTTTCTTTGGGCTCCCCTGCGGCGGACAGTGCGGCCTGAAGTTGGGCTTTGCACTCTTCCAGCTCCTGAGACAGTTGATTATTCTTTTCTGTAAGAACCTACATAACAAATGATTCTTAAATCAGTTATCCTAACTGTTTCAAGTCTTAGGGGCTACTGATATATATAATCATCAAATTTTCTCACCCGTATGCCTTTTACATACTGCTCCGTGGCTCTGGCTAGACCATTTTGAGCGGCACGGAGGTGCGCATCTCCCGAGTTAAAAGCATCCAAAGCCTCTTGGGAGAAACAAGCGTCACGAAGAACAGTCCGGCGACGCCTATGGTTCATGGCACTTTCCACCTCGGAATGGGTGGCGGACAGTCTATCTGTATCCTCTGTCGGAGGAGCACCCGGTGCACGCCTTGTACTCGTTCCCACCCCTGAGTCCGGCCTTGGAGCCTGGCTTGTGGAGGCGCGGTTGGTAGCCTCTCCGGGTATAGTCCGGCGAGCGCTCTTTTTCCTGAAAAGAAGGCATGGGCGTTAATATGCCTCTGTAAATAATGTCTTGCAATAAAGACGGCGCGCCATACCGCTGCGCCGGTGCCTCAATCCGGACTGCGGATCTTTTTAGCCTGCCTGGCCTAGCGGCCCCTTGTTGGCTAGTTGCCACAGGCTCGGCCTTCTGCCCCGAGGACCTCCCCTACAAAACATGGCTGTTATACGGCAATAAAAAAGAGCACAAGGACGGATCCCTTTTTAAGTGCTGGGACTTCGGTCTCAATCACCTGTGAGGCTGGAACTAGCCCAGGGTAATCGGCCGTAATGGTCACCAAGGTATTGTCATTACTCCCTTGGTAAAATTCCCCGTCGATCAGCTCCACGGATATGTCCGGATCCTCCTGGGAGGCCGGGTCAAGGGACCGTCCAGGGTCCTCGGGCTGTGGAGGAGGGTTGTTTATCTCCTTTACTGTCTGGTGCAGCTCCTTTGATGAAATCGCTAGAATGAATACTTAAACTACGGGAATACGAAACGGATGGGCGAGAAAAAAATCTCCGCTTACCCAGCTCGGAGGATTGTACATGGAGAATCTGCCCTGCGGGTTGACACGGAGGAATTCCTCCTCTTCTCCCTTGTACAAAGTGGACAAGATCTTTATTAGATCAGCAGCCGATCCCGACCCTTTGCGGCCGTGGCGGGTGGCGTCATCCTCCTCGTTGAAATCCCACATGGGATGGTCTCTGTACTGGAGCAGCTGCACCCCCGCACAATGCATATAGCCATGACCTCGATCATGGTCAATCCGGATCGAGCTAAAGAACTTATCCGTCTCATCAGATAAAGAATGTCCCTGTCGTCTTCCTCCAGGGAGCTCCGTGGACGCCAGCTCCGGCGCTTCTTCAAAGGGGCGTTGTCAAACTCAGGAAGGCCTATCCGAATAGGGTCCGGAAGGGGGACATCTTCTATATAAAACCATTCTGAAGGCCAGTCTTCGGATGTCTTCTTCGGGGTCCCGGACAGGTATCCGGTCCCGGCGATACGCCACACTTTGGCTCCGCCCACTTGATATATTGATCCCTTCTTGGAACAGGGCACAAGGCAGAACAACTTCTTCCACAGAGCGAAATGAGCCTCACAGCCTAAAAATAACTCGCAAAGGGCTACGAATCCCGCGATATGCAGCAGGGAGGCAGGCGTAGGATTGTGCAGCTGGAGGCCATAGAACTCCAGAAGCCCCCGGAGAAACGGATGAATTGGGAATCTGAGCCCTCTTACCAGGTAAGGGACAAGGCATACCTGCTCTCCCTTGAAGGGATTGGGACGGCTCTCTGCTTGCTCTCCGCCATTGTAGGTGGCAAGCCCGGCTCGAACCGGGACCAGGTACGCTGGGGGAAGAAATCCCTTAGACTGAAGCATCACCAATTTGCTGTGCGGGATGGAACATCTCTCCCAATCTCCAGGCTTGGAACTAGGGGTGCGAGAGGAGGAGCTGCGTCGACCGGCCATGATGGAATGGATCTCTGTCGAGCACGCTCCGATGAAGACTCGGCAAGGGAGGATGATGTGATTTGGATCTGAATCCTCGCCTTTTTAAATAGGCGGCTCATTTACATAGCTAGGGGTAAATTTGTAAACACCCTGGCTCTTCACATTCGCTCGACACGTTGAAAGTGGCCATTATTGGGCGTAGAAGCGAAGGAGTACAAACCGTCACAAGGAACCGGACATTATTTCGACAGGTACACAGAATTTGAAGAGGAACCCGCCTTGCAATGCCGAAGATAATACTGCGCGCCGGACTCGTCGTCATTGAAGCCTGGTTCGGGGGCTACTGAGGGAGTCCTGGATTAGGGGGTCTCCGGATAGCCGGACTATCTCCATTGGCCGGACTGTTAGACTATGAAGATACAGGATTGAAGACTTCGTCTCGTGTCCGGATGGGACTCTACTCGGCGTGGAAGGCAAGCTAGGCAATACGTATATGGATATCTCCTCCTTTGTAACCGACCTTATGTAACCCTAACCCTCTCCGGTGTCTATATAAACCAAGGGGTTTTAGTCCGTAGGACAACAATCACAACATACAATCATATCATAGGCTAGCTTCTAGGATTTAGCCTCTCTGATCTCATGGTAGATCTACTCTTGTAACACCCATATCTTCAATATTAATCAAGCAGGACGTAGGGTTTTACCTCCATCAAGAGGGCCCGAACCTGGGTAAAACTTCGTGTCCCTTGCCTCCTGTTACCATCCGGCCTAGACGCACAGTTCAGACCCCCTACCCGAGATCTGCCGGTTTTGACACCAACATTGGTGCTTTCATTGAGAGTTCCGTTGTGCCGTCGCCACAAGGAAGGATGTCTCGTCCCATCTTTAAAGACGTCACTATCGCTGAGGGGGCTCTGGCTATCGGCCAAACTCTCCGGCTAGGTGGCTTTCTTATGACCGCATGTCGGCCCCTGCGCCGACGATGACTTCTTGGGTCATCAAAAGCAATCTTCATGTCAACTCGGAACTCGCCGAGCAGTTAGATCCAATGGAGCTCTCTTCCCTGAATGAGCTCTTGGATCGCATAGCTGCCCTGGGAGTCGCTACAAACTACGATCAGGTTGGGCCTAAACCCGATCTGAGAGAAATTAACTCTCCCCAGGTCACCCATCATGTTGCAGTGGTGGAAGAACAATGCGGCAACCCTTCATCCATCTTAAGGACTAGCTACGTCCGGATTCCCGATCCCTCCAAGCCGGATACCCGCGGAGGGGAGGATGTCACTCAAAGCCTGAACCCAGAATCAGGCAGCGGGCCAAATTCACCGGAAAACATCCAAGAATCCAAACTTTCGAGTTCAGAAACTCATTGGCCACTGAGCCTCAGATCGGGTGAGAATTCGGATTCAATTCCACCCACCCACCCAAACATACACGATCTATCCCAAATTAGGCAAGAGCCCGAAGAAACAGTACACCATTACTGGGCCAGATTCCTCCTGGTCAAGAACAGGATAAAGGACTGCCGCGAGGAAGACGCAATTTTACTCTTCTGCAATAATTGCACGGACAAGGGAATCCTCAACGCCATAAGTCGTCGCGAAATTACACGCTTTGCCGACTTGGTGTCCATAGTACGAAAGTACTGTGCGATGGAAAGCGCTTGGAAAACCGAAATAAAATTTTGGGATAATCCGGCCCTGAATATAAACCCAGTCCGAAATAAAAGGGTGCATTATCACAATACACCTGGGTTAACTACCAAAAAGCAAAAGCCCTCTACGGGGCAAGGAACCGTACTGGAGGGATGGCTCAACGGACCCTGCAAAATTCATAGTACAGTGGATGCGATACTAACGCACAGCCTTAGAGCATGCTGGATACTCCGGCAGGTGGCCAAAAGTGGTGAGGATTTACTCCTCCCAAAAACCACAGAGCATCACCCTGAGGACAACAATACGGTCTTAACGGTCTTCGAGACCTTCACGTCAAATAATAGACAGAAGCGAACACTCCATAGCACGTCCGAAATCTGCCACATAGCAGAAACAAATCCTTGGAGTGACACAACTATTACCTTCAATGCCAGTGATGAACCTAAATTCCGAACAACCCGAGTACCAGCCGCACTGGTCCTCAGTCCAATCGTGGACGGCTTTCGACTCACCAAGGTACTCATGGACGGCGGCAGCGGATTAAACCTCATCTATGAGGAAACTCTTCAAAAGATGGAAATAGACTGGAGCCGCATTAAGCAAAGCAGCACAACCTTTAGAGGAATCATCCCCAGTCGGGAAGCACGTTGCGCCGGAAAAATCACACTAGACGTGGTATTCGGCACGCCGGATAATTACAGGTCCGAAGAAATTACATTCCAAGTGGCCCTGTTCAGCAGCGGATACCACGCTCTATTAGGGCGGGAGGCGTTTACAATCTTCCAAGTCATACCCCATTACGGGTACATGCAGCTCAAAATGCCCGGGCCCAATGGAATCATCACTCTTGTTAGTGATCAGTACATGGCACTCCGCGCCGAAAATAGGACAGCTGCACTGGCCCTTGAGGCACTATCCGAAGCCCTAGCGGCCGAAGAACTAACTACGTTGTGCTCCATGGTGAACAGGGACGACGTGATACTCGATAAAAGATCCAAGTCCACCTCCTTTAAGCCGGCGGACGAAATAGTCAAATTCCAAGTCCATCCAACGGACCCTACAAAAACATCTTCCATCGGGGCACAATTAAACCCTGATGTCGACGCCGCACTGCGAGAGTTCCTACGCGAAAACTGGGACATTTTTGCCTGGCACCCTTCAGACATGCCAGGAATCCCACGCAGGCTGGCTAAACACAGCCTAAATATCCTAAAAGGATTCAAGCCAGTAAAGCAGGCTCTTCGACGTTTCTCCGAACCTAAAAGACAAGCCATGGGAGAGGAACTAGCCATGCTATTGGAGGCCGGATTCATCAGAGACATAAAACATCCGGACTAGCTAGCAAACCTGGTGATGGTACCAAAGAAGGACAAATCCTGGCGCTTGTGCGTCGATTTTAAGGACCTTAACAAGGCCTTCCCAAAGGATCCCTTCCCCCTCCCCCGCATCGATCAAATCATCGATGCTACCGCAGGACACGATTCATTGTGCTTCCTCGACGCATACTCCGGCTACCATCAAATCAAAATGGCAGAGCCAGACCAAGCCGCAACGGCATTCATCACACCATACGGCCCATTCTGCTTCAACACAATGCCCTTTGGGCTAAAAAAACGCCGGTGCAACATATCAGCGCATGATTCAGACATGCCTGGCAAACCAGATCGGCAAAACAGTGGAGGCATACGTGGATGACGTGGTCGTTAAAACCAAGCATGTCGACACTCTAGTAGACGACTTGAGGCTCACATTCGACAACCTCCGAACATATGACATCAAGCTCAATCCGAAAAAATGCGTTTTTGGCGTACCAGCAGGAAAGCTCCTGGGATTCATTGTCTCCAGTAGAGGTATTGAAGCTAATCCGGCCAAAATTCGAGCGTTGTCACAGTTGGCTACCCCAACAGACCTCAAACAAATACAAAAATTAACTGGATGCGTGGCGGCTCTAAGCCGTTTTATCTCCCGCTTGGGAGAAAAGGCATTACCCCTTTATCGCCTCCTCCGGCGCACCGAACACTTCGAGTGGACGGACGACGCCACGGCTGGACTCAACGAAATAAAGGCCATATTGGCAACAAACCCAGTCCTGGCCGCGCCAAACATTGGCGAACCAATGCTATTATACATTGTGGCAACTCATCAAGTAGTAAGCGCAGTGCTTGTCGTCGAGCGAGAAGTGGACGGACACAAATTTCCCCTTCAAAAGCCGTTTTACTACGTGTCCACTGTCCTTACTCCATGCAAAACACGGTACCCGCATTATCAAAAGATAGCATACGCGGTATTCATGGCATCCCGGAAGCTGCGACACTACTTTCAAGAGTGTTCGATAACAATAGCCTCGGAAGTACCACTTAACGATATTATAAACAACCGCGACGCGACGGGCCGGATTGCCAAATGGGCCATTGAGCTCCTCCCGTTCGACATAACTTACAAGCCACGGCGAGCTATTAAATCGCAAGTTTTGGTTGACTTCGTCGCTGAATGGACGGAAGCCGAACTCCCTAAAGAGTACGACACATATTCAAACTGGATCATGCACTTCGACGGCTCCAAAATGTTGGCTGGTCTGGGGGCTGGCGTCGTTTTGACATCCCCAACAGGAGACACCGTTCAATACGTACTACGGATAATGTATACGGACTCCAACAACGCAGCCGAATATGAGGCCCTTCTACATGGTCTCCGGATGGCAGTATCCATGGGCATTCAACGCCTAGAGGTGCGCGGGGATTCAAACCTCGCGATATCCCAAATAAATGGAGACTTTGATGCCAAGGATCCAAAAATGGCCGCTTATCGCAATGCCGTCCTAAAAATGTCAGCTCGGTTCGAGGGGCTCGAATTTCACCATGTGACTTGGGAAAACAATCAGGCGGCGGATATCCTCGCCCGCATTGGCGCCAAACGCGACGCGGTCCCTCCCAACATTTTTCTGGAAAGGCTTTTCAAGCCATCCGTAGCATGGGAAGGGGACACCGGTAACAACAGTCCGAACCCGGCCAAAATACCCGATACCGAACTCTCTGACACAATCGGAGGCTCCGCCACCGAAATAACACAATCAGCCCACGAAATAATGGCCATTATTGCCCCGTGGACAGAACCATTCCTGGCCTACTCAACTAGACAGGAACTCCCGGAGGACCAAAATGAGGCACGCTGCATAGTGCGGCGATCAAAGGCCTACAGGGTCCATGAGGGAGAATTGTACAAAAAAAGCGCTACCGGAGTCCTTCAATGGTGCATCTCCGAAGAGGAAGGACGAAACCTTTTGGCAGAAATTCATGCCGGACTCGGCGGTCATCACGCCGCAGCCCGGGCTCTTGTGAGCAAGGCCTTCCGTACAGGATTCTATTGTCCAACGGCCCAGGCAGACGCACAGGACTTAGTCCAGCATTGCGCCGGTTGCCAGCTCTTTGCAGATCAAAGCCATATGCCACCCACCGCCCTCTGAACAATCCCCATTACATGGCCCTTCGCGGTCTGGGGGCTTGACATGGTTGGACCCCTTAAAGGTGGAACCCACAAGAAAAAAAATACTTATTGGTCATGATGGATAAATTCACCAAATGGATAGAGGCCAAACCGGTTAAAACAGCCGAATCCAGACCGGTGATAGATTTCATATCCGGGGTTGTACATCGCTACGGCGTCCCCCACAGCATCGTCACTGATAACGACACGAACTTCACGGCCGACGAGGTAAAACTCTGGTCCAGCAAAATGGGCATCAAGCTCGATTATGCTTCAGTCTACCACCCACAAACCAATGGTCAAGTCGAACGAGCAAATGGTCTTATAATGAGCGACATTAAACCCAGACTAGTGCGCTCCTTAACAGAGTCTGACACACACTGGGTAGAGGAGCTCGACTCCGTACTCTGGGGGCTGCGGACCACGCCGAATCATAGTACCGGATACACACCATTTTTTATGGTGTACGGCGCAGAGGCAGTCCTGCCCTGTGACATAATTCATGACTCACCTCGAGTGTGCATGTACGAAGAAAGAGAAGCTGAGCTCGATCGGCAGGACAGTCTGGGCACCTTGGAGGAAGAGCGCGACATAGCCAAAGCCCGTTCCGCATTTTACCAGCAACAGGCTCACCGATACCAAAGCAGAGAAGTACGAGCCAAAACTTATAACATTGGCGAACTAGTTCTCCGGCTGCCGGATAAGAAGAAGAACAAGCTAGAGCCCAAATGGGAAGGTCCCTCCATCATCGACCAAGTTCTGACCGGCGGAGCATACCGACTGCGGGATGCATTGACTAGTCGACTCGAGCCGAACCCATGGAACGCAGCCAGGCTCCGAAGATTCTATGCCTAGCACCGGACTTTATGTTAGTCCCCTCCCTTTGTCCATTTTCTGCATATGCGTCATCTGTCTTGTTTCCCTTTCTTTCTTTTATTCCTCTAGGCCTTCAAGGGTCACCTTGTGCCTCACTTGTACATTACAGATGTGCTAGCCGCACTCTCTACACCTGGGGGCTTCTTTCACAGAAGCTTAAATTATTTACCCGGGCATCACGCCCAACACATGCGTTATACTTCCGCATGTACCTTTTTTCACCATTATATGCATCGATATGACTTAAGTTTTGGCCAAGCTGGGTTGCCTGGCTCTTGTATTTATGCCCTAGGTTCCCGTTAATTCGGCTAGGGCATAAGGGGAGCACCTCTGCGATTGTTACCGCCGGGTCAGCCGGACGTGTACCTCAAACTGGGTGAAGCCGAAAGCTAGTGTTCTTAAGAGAATATTCGGTCGGTGAACAAAACATGACTTTTATTTATTATCCATATCTGCCCCCAGATGTTTTTTCTGCGCTTCTCGTCGCAGGCCGGACATGCACTTTAGGGCATGCCTACCCAGGGAAAGGAACCCTTAACAGAACTATTCTCTCTGGAAGATGTTTCTTACTACCCATGTAATATAACATAACTAGTTGGGCACTTGTCTGATAAAGCACTAATGACCCCTACGCATGGTCTCCATGCATGCCCCGGTTCTTACATAACCAAGAGGGTATTCGGATACACTCCGGACTGTCGGGTCCCGAGGTTGAAGCGAAAAGGTCCGCCACGACAAACAATCCACAATCCGGCTAGAAGGCATCATACATGTCACTTTAAAATTACATAGTCAATTTGACTGGTCGAATTCCTCTTCAACGCCATCCAATAGGCTGTCTAGTCTACAGTACTGTTGGGAATACTTTGCGGCCAATTCTACTTGGCCGTACACTAAACTCACAAGGATCTCCTTGCCATCAGGCCCCACAGGTCCGACTTTGGCCATGTGGTTCGGGTCAGCCTTCGTGTACTGTGTCTTCACCATTGCCCAGGCTTCACTGGCACCCTAACGGCAGGCCGACACCTTCCATAATCAGAAGTGCCGCCGTGCTCCCTTCAGCTTTTCTGCAAGCTCTCCAAGGCCTGCGGGTATGGAGACGGATGGCCACAAGGCCTGGGCGACGCCTTGCATCACCTGCCGAACTCGTTCGTGCAACTGTGCGAGCTCGGGAAGAAGATCACCCGTTGAACCAGGCATCTCCTCGGCAGGACGTCCTGTTAGCATACCTACAAGACATAACTCTGTCAGCCAGCTTCCTTGCCGAACTCTTTTTCAAAGTTCGTTCAAGCACTTACTAAATATGCCGCGTCGAAGCCTCCGATTCTCCTTAACAGAATCCGACAGTTGGGCACGAACATCTTTTAGTTCCACGCCCAGCTTGGTGTTGGCATCTTGGAGATCATTCTTCTCCTGCCTCACCCTCGTTAGCACACTCTCACCAGCCTTTAGCTGGCGTATGAGCTGCTGCTTATCCGGATTCGCTCCAGCATCATCTGCAATTTTATCGTCAGATTTGCATATAAAGCTGCACTCTAATATGATACTTCTCATTTGATGGATATGTTACCAGCGGGGGTCTCTTTGGGCTCCCCTGCGGCGGACAGTGCGGCCTGAAGTTGGGCTTTGCACTCTTCCAGCTCCTGGGATAGTTGAGTATCTTTTCTGTAAGAACCTACATAACAAATGATCCTTAAATCAGTTATCCTAACTGTTTCAAGTCTCAGGAGCTACTGATATATATAATCATCAAATTTTCTCACCTGTATGTCTTTTACATACTGCTCCGTGGCTCTGGCTAGACCATTTTGAGCGGCACGGAGGTGCGCATCTCCCGAGTTGAAGGCATCTAAAGCCTCTTGGGAGAAACAAGCATCACGAAGAACAGTCCGGCGATGCCTATGGTTCATGGCACTTTCCACCTCGGAATGGGTGGCGGACAGTCTGTCCGTAACCTCTGTCGGAGGAGCACCCGGTGCACGCCTTGTACTCGTTCCCACCCCTGAGTCCGGCCTTGGAGCCTGGCTTGTGGAGGCGCGGTTGGTAGCCTCTTCGGGTATAGTCCGGCGAGCGCTCTTTTTCCTGAAAAGAAGGCATGGACGTTAATATGCCTATGTAAATAATGTATTGTAATAAAGACGGCGCGCCATACCGCTGCGCCGGTGCCTCAATATGGACTGCGGATCTTTTTAGCCTGCCTGGCCTAGCGGCCCCTTGTTGGCTAGTTGCCACAGGCTCGGCCTTCTGCCCCGAGGACCTCCACTGCAAAACACGGCTGTTATACGGCAATAAAAAAGAGCACAAGGACAGATCCCTTTTTAAGTGCTGGGACTTCGATCTCAGTCACCTGTGAGGCTGGAACTAGCCCAGGGTAATCGGCCGTAATGGCCACCAAGGTATTGTCATTACTCCCTTGGTAAAATACCCCGTCGATCAGCTCCACGGATATGTCCGGATCCTCCTGGGAGGCCGGGTCAAGGGACCGTCCAGGGTCCTCGGGCTGTGGAGGAGGGCTGTTTATCTCCTTTACTGCCTGGCCCAGCTCCTGCGATGAAATCGCTAGAATGAATACTTAAACTATGGGAATACGAAACGGATGGGCGAGAAAAAATCTCCGCTTACCCAGCTCGGAGGATTGTACATGGAGAATCCGCCCTGCGGGTTGACACGAAGGAATTCCTCCTCTTCTTCCTTGTACAAAGTGGACAAGATCTTTATTAGATCAGCAGCCGATCCCGGCCCTTTGCGGCCGTGGCGGGTGGCGTCATCCTCCCCGTTGAAATCCCACATGGGGTGGCCTCTGTACTGGAGCGGCTGCACCCCCCGCATAATGCATATAGCCATGACCTCGATCATGGTCAATCCGGATCGAGCTAAAGAACTTATCCGGCTCATCAGATAAAGAATGTCCCTGTCATCTTCCTCCAGGGAGCTCCGTGGACGCCAGCTCCGGCGCTTCTTCAAAGGGGCGTTGTCAAACTCAGGAAGGCCGATCCGAATAGGGTCCAGAAGGGGGACATCTTCTATATAAAACCATTCTGAAGGCCAGTCTTCGGACGTCTTCTTCGGGGTCCCGGACAGGTATCCGGTCCCGGCGATACGCCACACTTCGGCTCCGCCCACTTGATATATTGATCCCTTCTTGGAACGGGGCACAAGGCAGAACAACTTCTTCCACAGAGCGAAATGAGCCTCACAGCCCAAAAATAACTCACAAAGGGCTACGAATCCCGCGATATGCAGCAGGGAGGCAGGCGTAAGATTGTGCAGCTGGAGGCCATAGAACTCCAGAAGCCCCCAGAGAAACGGATGAATTGGGAATCCGAGCCTGTCGTGGTTCTAAGTCTGACAGTAGTGTAGGGGGGTAAGTATGGAGAGGCAAGATCTTAGCTATGGAGAAGTGGTAAGCACGCAAGGTTTACGAGTTCAGGCCCTTCTCGGAGGAAGTAATAGCCCTACGTCTCGGAGCCCGAGGCGGTCGACTGGATTATGCATGTATGAATTACAGGGGTGCGATCCCTTGTCTCAGAGGAGGGGGGTGGCTTATATAGAGTGTGCCAGGACCCCAGCCAGCCCATGTTACAAAGGGTTCAATGTACATTAAGGCAGGGCGTTACTGGTAACGCTAGTAATAAAGTGCTATGATGACCATAAAAGCTATTTAATAACCGAACGTTAGCATGCGGAGTGCCTTTAGGTCTCCCGACTGTCGAGTGGCTTGGTCTTGGTCGAGTGGTTGCTTCTTGGTCGAGTATCTTTGAGTCTGTCGAGTGGAACACCACCAAGTCGATTGAAAGATGATTTCTTCTGGAGATGTCCTTGGGCAGGTCAGTTTGGACAGGTCCATGCCCCTACCCTAGGTACATAGCTTCATCATTAGCCCACGAATGGATCGAGGTTTGAGTGGGAAAGGGATTGAGCACTTCTCCGACTCATTTTTCATGCCATGAGCATTTCTTGTTTCGGATCAATGAACCTGAGCGATGGCAGCGACTTCCTTTCCAGTCGCCTTGATCCATTCTTAGGTTTTTGTTGAGTGAGTTTCTTTACTTGAAAGGCTCCGAGTGATGATGCGGAGGAGACCTTTGGTCTGACAAGTTGTTCCGCCGCCCGCAGATTTCGTGGGATCCGAATTTTGGGAAGCGCGCGGGACGGGGGAGGCCGCAGTAATCGGATGGGATAGAGCGGAGCCACCTCGATCCCCGTGCCACCTTTTTCGCCACGTATCACGCGCGCGATTGTTACGGGATTTGACAGAACCGCCCGGGCCTACCAGTCAGCCACTCGGAAGCGGCCTCATATAAGGCGTTGGACCGGGGTCTCCCGAACAGTGCGTCCCCATTATCTCTTCTCCTCTTCACGCTCCTCCGCTGCGCTCGCTCTCGCCCTCGCACCACCGTTTCGTACGCGTCTCGCCGGCGACGATGGGGAAGGAGAAGGCAGCGGCTCTAGAGCGGGCAAAGAAGGCGACGGCAAGGTCGAAGGGGAAGGCGACCAGTCGGGGCGGATCCTCCTCGCGAACCGGCCTGCCGAAGGGCTGGATCCAGGGCGACTGGATCCACTCGAAGCTCACCCAAGAAGACCTCGACGACCTGGCCGAGGAAGGGCTGATCCCCTATGACTCGGCGTGGCTTCCGGGAAGGAATCCGAGTCGCAACCCCGGGAGGGTGAGCGCGTTCTTCTTGCCACCCACGTCGACCGTGGATTTTCCTTGCCTCCTCACCCTTTCTTTCGAGGATTTCTGAACTTCTTTGGGGCACAACTCCACCATTTTACTCCCAACACAATCGTTTATCTCGCCGCTTTCATTTCTTGGTGTGAGAATTTCCTGGGTTGCCGGCCTCACTGGGGTCTTTTCAAGCATATTTTCACTTGTCGCTCCCAGACAGTGAAAAAGGCTAATCCGAGTGACGAGAGGACCCAAGTGATCCAGATGTGTGGGGGTCTTGGTATCCAAATGAGAGGGAAAAGCTCCTTTCTGGCCATGATTATTCCCGACTCAGTTCGCGGATGGCAGTCGACCTGGTTTTACTGTAAAGACCAGTCGACGCCAGGGCAGTCGACTGGCCTCCCTCCCTTTACCATGGACCGAGTGAGGAAACCATCCCCTTTGAAGGTGCTCCCGGAGGAGAAAGCGCAGGTGAGGGTGCTGGTCGAGCGAGTGGTCCAGCTTATCCGTGACGGGGTCACCAGTATGGATCTCTTGGAGGTCTTCCTCCAGCGGCGCATCCAGCCTCTATTCGGGTCTTGAAGACTCCACTCGGATTCACCCGGAGGAGGTCGATGACGACACACTGGAGAAGTGGCTGTCGGGCATTACCGGAAACAAGGATAACCCCAGGGGAGCCAGGAGAGTTCCCGCATTCGACCAGTCTCATGCACCAGAGAAGGTCTGATTCTGAGTTTTTGCTTGTAATCTGAATTCACTCGCGCAGCTGCCTATACTGCATCGACTGACTTTGTTCTCCCTGCTTTCTTTCAGGCCATTATTAAAATGTATTCAATGCCTAACGGAGAGCAAGAGCAAGCTCTGGAAGGCGAGGCGAGTGGCGGCGATAGTGGCGAGTGGACTTCCGATGGTGAAGGGGATGGAGGAAGCGACGACTCAAGCGATGGAGAAGAAGTCGAGTCGCCCCCTCGCAGGGAGAGGCGATCCAAGCTTGACCAAGAACGACCGAGCACCCGCGAAAAGGCAACTGCTCAGGCTGGTCAGTCTTCGAAGCGTCCTCGGATCTCTTCACCAACCCTGATTGAGAAGGCGCCAAAGCACCCCAAAGTTGCAGAGCCGAAGACTCGGAAGGCGTTGCCGAAGATCAAGATTGATATCCCCGTCACTTCCGCGTGAGTGTCTCTCTTTGTATTCACTCGATGCTCCGCGCTGTTTGTTTTTCTTGTTTTAACTGGACGAACTTTGGAACTGTCAGCGCTGCCACTTCCGGGACCTCAGCTTACAGGGACGATGATGAGGTGATGGAGGATGCAGTCACTTCTAATCTGGGTATGATTTCTGTTGGGGAACGTAGTAATTTCAAAAAAATTCCTACGCACACGCAAGATCATGGTGATGCATAGCAACGAGATGGGAGAGTGTTGTCTACGTACCCTCGTAGACCGAAGCGGAAGCGTTGACACAACGTAGAGGAAGTAGTCGTACGTCTTCCCGATCCGACCGATCCAAGCACCGAATGGATGGCACCTCCGAGTTCTGCACACGTTCAGCTCGATGACGCTCCCCGGGCTCCGATCCAGCAAAGCTTCAGGGAGGAGTTCCGTCAGCACGACGGCATGGTGACGATCTTGATGTTCTACTGTCGCAGGGATTCGCCTAAGCACCGCTACAATATGACCGAGGTGTAATATCGTGGAGGGGGGCACCGCACACGGCTAAGGAACGATCACGAAGATCAACTTGTGTGTCTATGGGGTGCCCCCTGCCCCCGTATATAAAGGAGTGGAGGAGGGGAGGGCCGGCCCTCTCTATGGCGCGCCCTAGGGGAGTCCTACTCCCACCGGGAGTAGGATTCCCCCTTTCCTAGTCCAACTAGGAGTCCTTCCATGTAGTAGGAGTAGGAGACAAGGAAGGGGAAGGGAGAAGGGAAGGAAGGAGAGGGCGCAACCCCTCCCCTTAGTGCAATTCGGACTAGGCCTTGGGGGGGGGGGCGCGGCCTGCCCTAGGCAGCCCCTCTCTCTTTCCCGTATGGCCCAAAAAGGCCCAATACTTCTCCCCCCGTATTCCCGTAACTCTCCGGTACTCTGAAAAATACCCGAATCACTCGGAACCTTTCCGAAGTCCGAATATAGTCGTCCAATATATCGGTCTTTACGTCTCGACCATTTCGAGACTCCTCGTCATGTCCCCGATCTCATCCGGGACTCCGAACTCCTTCGGTACATCAAAACTCATAAACTCATAATATAACTGTCATCGAAACCTTAAGCGTGCGGACCCTACGGGTTCGAGAACAATGTAGACATGACCGAGACACGTCTCCGGTCAATAACCAATAGTGGAACCTGGATGCTCATATTGGCTCCCACATATTCTACGAAGATCTTTATCGGTCAGACCGCATAACAACATACGTTGTTCCCTTTGTCATTGGTATGTTACTTGCCCGAGATTCGATCGTCGGTATCCAATACCTAGTTCAATCTCGTCACCGACAAGTCTCTTTACTCGTTCCGTAATACATCATCCCGCAACTAACTCATTAGTTGCAATGCTTGCAAGGCTTAAGTGATGTGCATTACCGAGAGGGCCCAGAGATACCTCTCCGACGATCGGAGTGACAAATCCTAATCTCGAAATACGCCAACCCAACATGTACCTTTGGAGACACCTGTAGAGCTCCTTTATAATCACCCAGTTATGTTGTGACGTTGGTAGCACACAAAGTGTTCCTACGGCAAACGGGGGTTGCATAATCTCATAGTCATAGGAACATGTATAAGTCATGAAGAAAGCAATAGCAACATACTAAGCGATCGAGTGCTAAGCTAATGGAATGGGTCATGTCAATCAGATCATTCAACTAATGATGTGATCCCGTTAATCAAATGACAACTCTTTGTCCATGGTTAGGAAACATAACCATCTTTGATTAACGAGCTAGTCAAGTAGAGGCATACTAGTGACACTCTGTTTGTCTATGTATTCACACATGTATTATGTTTCCGGTTAATACAATTCTAGCATGAATAATAAACTTTTATCATGATATAAGGAAATAAATAATAACTTTATTATTGCCTCTAGGGCATATTTCCTTCAATTTCTGCCATACTGTCTTTGTTCGGTCGATTCAACTGCAATGTGCATCATTGGGTGACGTGATTTTGGCAATTGAACTTTGCACAGCTCCCAACATTATTGACCTCCCCGATGATGATGAAGAGCCCGAGAGGTCTTTGACGAGGAAGAATAGGCAAGCTCCTGCAAGCGAGGCGCTACACTCGACGCCGAGGGCGGAACCAGTCGTTCAGGACACTAGCGACGCCAATCGGGGTTCTGTTACCTTCGCCGTGCCACTGTCGAGTGCCTTGCCTTCTTCGTCGACTGCTCAGGCCCCTGTCGACCCATCTTCAGTTTTTGCGACCCATCATGTCCCAGAAGACGAAGTGAATGCTGCCAGGGAAGCGATACGCCAGGCGGGTGTCATGATGGAGAAGATGAAGATGGTGCGGGACGCCAGTCAGGCTGCCTACGACGCCAGCTCGGCTCTCCAAAGCAATGTTCAGGTTAGTTGGTCGCCGCTTGTTCTGTTAGGATATGATATCTGAAGACTCTTTCCAAAAATCTTTGCTCCGAAAATCTTTGCGTTAGTACACCCACTGGGTGCGTTGGTTGAACTTTGAATTAGTGGGGGCACGCTGAGTGCACCCACTGGGTGTAGTCCTCGAGACTACGGTGGACTGCGGGCAGTCGACTGTAGTCTTTGCATTTTGTCGAGTGTAAACCGAACTGATAGTTTGTCTCTTCCACTCGGTCTGGTCGAGTGGGGTCAGAACTGGTGGGGGCACGCCAAGTGCACCCACTGGGTGTAGTCCCCGAGACCGCGGTCGACTGTTGGCAGTCGACTGTGGTCTGAGTTCTTTCTCTCTTCTTTTCTTTTTTTACTCCCTGCACTCGACTCCGGCGGGCCGGTCGAGTGGGATCAGAACCGGTGGGGGCACGCAAAGTGCACCCACTGGGTGTAGTCCCCGAGGCTATGGTGGACTGCAGGCAGTCGACCATAGCCTTAGTACTTATTGACTTTGTTGTTTTTCGCTGTAAAAATAACTTCTCCCCTTTGATTTCAGAAATCTTGTGATCTTGGAGCTCGCTTTGCTGACTTGGAGAAGCAGCAGATCCAACTGAACCTTGACTTGGAGCTGGCCAAGACAGAGCTGCAAAGGGTCAAGGACGACGCCACTAGTAAAACGAATTTGTCGACTGGTCTGTCTTAGGCTTGAGTACCCTTCTGCTCTTTCCGAATCAGGCATCATTTCTTTGTAGAAAAACTGAGAGAAGCTCTGGCGAAGAAGGATTAGGATTTGGATGCTGCTCGAAAGGAGGCTGACGACAGAACTGCTCTAGCTGAACAGAAACTGGCTTCGGTCGGCCAGTTGGAAGAAGAGAATACCAGGCTGAAATCTGCTCTGAATGACGCCAACAAGGAGTGCTCGCGCTCGAAGAAGGAGAATCTCATCCCGGGCGAGAAGATGGAAAGCATTGCTCGCAGGAGGGACGATCTGGAGAGCTATCTGAGGAGCCTTGCCAAGAAGTTGTTCATTGATACGTCTCCAACGTATCTATAATTTTTGATTGCTCCATGCTACTTTATCTACTGTTTTGGACTATATTGGGCTTTATTTTCCACTTTTATATTATTTTTGGGACTAACCTATTAATCGGAGGCCCAGCCCAGAATTGCTGTTTTTTGCCTATTTCAGTATTTCGAGGAAACAGAATATCAAACGGAGTCCAAACGGAATGAAACCTTCGGGAACGTGATCTTCGCACCGAACGTGATCCAGGAGACTTGGACCCTACTCTAAGAAGTTTCCGGGGAGGTCACGAGGGTGGAGGGCGCGCCCCCCCTGGGCGCGCCCCCCTGCCTCGTGGGCCCCTTGGAGCTCCACCGACGTGCTCCTTCCTCCTATATATACCTACGTACCCCCATTAGACCAAAGACGGAGCCAAAAACCTAATTCCACCGCCGCAACTTCCTGTATCCATGAGATCCCATCTTGGGGCCTGTTCCGGAGCTCCGCCGGAGAGGGCATCCATCACGGAGGGCTTCTACATCAACACCATAGCCCTTCCGATGAAGTGTGAGTAGTTTACTTCAGACCTTCAGGTCCATAGCTAGTAGCTAGATGGCTTCTTCTCTCTTTTTGGATCTCAATACAATGTTCTCCCCCTCTCTCGTGGAGATCTATTCGATGTAATCTTCTTTTTGCGGTGTGTTTGTTGAGATCGATGAATTATGGGTTTATGATCCAACTTATCTATGAATAATATTTGAATCTTCTCTGAATTCTTTTATGTATGATTGAGTTATCTTTGCAAGTCTCTTCGAATTATCTGTTTGGTTTGGCCAACTAGATTGGTAGTTCTTGCAATGGGAGAAGTGCTTAGCTTTGGGTTCAATCTTGCGGTGTCCTTACTCAGTGACAGAAAGAGTTGCAAGGCACGTATTGTATTGTTGCCATCGAGGATAACAATATGGGGTATTTATCATATTGCATGAATTTATTCCTCTACATCATGTCATCTTGCTTAAGGCGTTACTCTGTTTTTAACTTAATACTCTAGATGCATGCTGGATAGCGGTCGATGAGTGGAGTAATAGTAGTAGATGCAGGCAGGAGTCGGTCTACTTGTCACGGACGTGATGCCTATATACATGATCATACCTAGATAACCTCATAACTATGCTCAATTCTATTAATTGCTCAACAGTAATTTGTTCACCCACCGTAGAATATCTATGCTCTTGAGAGAAGCCACTAGTGAAACCTATGGCCCCCGGGTCTATTCTCATCATATCAATCTCCATTACTTTATTTTACTTGTTTTGCTTTTACTTTTCACTTTGCATCTTTATACCAAAAATACCAAAAATATTATCTCTATCAGATCTCACTCTCGTAAGTGACCGTGAAGGGATTGACAACCCCTAAGCGTTGGTTGCGAGTTGCTACTGTTTTGTGCAGGTACGAGGGACTTGCGCGTGACCTCCTACTGGATTGATACCTTGGTTCTCAAAAACTGAGGGAAATACTTACGCTACTGTGCTGCATCACCCCCTCCTCTTCGGGGAAAACCAACGCTAGCTCGAGACATAGCAAGAAGGATTTCTGGCGCCGTTGCCGGGGAGGCCTACGCCAAGTCAAGTCAAGATTTATCTCCCGTCAATGAGCCATTTCTGGCGCCGTTGCCGGGGAGGCCTACGCCAAGTCAAGTCAAGATTTACTCTCCCGTCAATGAGCCATTTCTGGCGCCGTTGCCGGGGAGGCCTACGCCAAGTCAAGTCAAGATTTACTCTCCCGTCAACGAGCCATTTCTGGCGCCATTGCTGGGGAAGCCTACGCAAAAGTCAACATACCAAGTACCCATCACAATCTCTATCTCTCGCATTACATTATTTGCCATTTGCCTCTCGTTTTCCTCTCCCCCACTTCAGCCTTGCCATTTTATTCGCCCTCTCTTTCCCAATCTCCTCCTCTCTTTCCCTTTGCCTTTTGTTTGCTCGTGTGTTAGTTTGCTTGCTTGTCGTGATGGCCCAAGATGCTACCAAATTGTGTGACTTCACCAATACCAATAACAATGATTTCCTTAGCACTCCGATTGCTCCTCTTGCCAATACTAAATCTTGTGAAATCAATACTGCTTTGTTGAATCTTGTGAAATCAATACTGCTTTGTTGAATCTTGTTATGAAAGATCAATTCGCCGGCCTTCCTCGTGAAGATGCCGCTACTCATCTAAATGGCTTTGTTGATTTATGTGATATGCAAAAGAAAAAGGATGTCGATAATGATGTCGTTAAATTGAAGCTATTTCCTTTTTCGCTTAGAGATCGTGCTAAAGCGTGGTTTTCATCTTTGCCTAAAAATAGTATTGATTCTTGGAACAAGTGCAAAGATGCTTTTATCTCTAAGTATTTTCCTCCCGCTAAGATTATCTCTCTTAGGAATGATATTATGAATTTTAAGCAACTTGATCATGAACATGTTGCACAAGCTTGGGAGAGAATGAAATTAATGCTACGTAATTGTCCTACTCATGGTTTGAACTTATGGATGATTATACAAAATTTTTATGCTGGATTGAATTTTGCTTCTAGAAATCTTTTAGATTCGGCCGCGGGAGGCACTTTTATGGAAATCACTTTAGGATATGCTACTAAACTCCTAGATAATATTATGGTCAATTATTCTCAATGGCATACTGAAAGATCTACTAATAAAAAAGTGCATGCTATAGAAGAAATCAATGTTTTGAGTGAAAAGATGGATGAACTTAGGAATTTATTTGTTAAGAGTGTTTCTTCTGATCCCAATAATATGCCTTTATCTACTTTGCTTGAGAACAATAATGAATC
The DNA here is from genome assembly GCF_003073215.2 of Triticum urartu. Taxonomy (NCBI): domain Eukaryota; kingdom Viridiplantae; phylum Streptophyta; class Magnoliopsida; order Poales; family Poaceae; genus Triticum; species Triticum urartu. The sequence continues at coordinate 534,196,059 of NC_053027.1, read as the reverse complement.
TATGGATGTGAATTTTGTTGGTAGGAATAGTTTTGGTAACAACGCGTATAGAGGGAATTTTAATTCTAGGCCTTTGTTGGGGAACGTTGCAGAAAACAAAAAATTTCCTACTCGTTTCACCAAGATCTATCTAGGAGTTCATCTAGCAACGAGTCATCAGATGCATCTACATACCTTGTAGATCGCGTGCGGAAGCGTTCAAAGAACGGTGATGATGTAGTCGTACACGACGTGATCCAAATCACCGATGACCAAGCGCCGAACGGACGGCACCTCCGCATTAAACACACGTACGGGACGGGAGACGTCTCCTCCTTCTTGATCCAGCAAGGGGGAAGGAGAGGTTGATGAAGATCCAGCAGCACGATGACGTGGTGGTGGATGCAGGGCGTCACAGTAGCAGGGCTTCGCCTATACTACGAGAGAGAGACGTAACGGGGAGAGAGGGAGGCGCCAGGGGCTGGTGTGTCAAGTCCCTCCTCCCCCCCACTATATATAGGAGGGCCAAGGGGGGGGGTGCACAGCCTAGGAGATCTGATCTCCTAGGTGCGGCGGCCAGGGGGAGGATTCCCTCCCCCCCAAGGCACCTAGAGGTGCCTTCCACCACTTGGACTCCTCCCCCATGGAAACCCTAGGCGCATGGGCCTAGTAGGGCTGGTGCCCTTGGCCCATGTAGGCCAAGGCGCACCCCCTACAGCCCATGTGGCCCCCCGGGACAGGTGGCCCCACCCGGTGGGCCCCCGGGACCCCTCCGGTGGTCCCGGTACAATACCGATAACCCCGAAACTTGTCCCGATGGCCGAAACAGCACTTCCTATATATAATTCTTTACCTCCGGACCATTCCGGAACTCCTCGTGACGTCCGGGATCTCATCCGGGACTCCAAACAACATTCGGGTTCCTGCATATACATATCTTCACAACCCTAGCGTCACCGAACCTTAAGTGTGTAGACCCTACGGGTTCGGGAGACAAGCAGACATGACCGAGACGACTCTCCGGCCAATAACCAACAGCGGGATCTGGATACCCATGTTGGCTCCCACATGCTCCACGATGATCTCATCGGATGAACCACGATGTCAAGGATTCAATCAACCCCGCATGCAATTCCCTTTGTCAATCGATATGTTACTTGCCCGAGATTCGATCGTCGGTATCCCAATACCTCGTTCAATCTCGTTACCGGCAAGTCACTTTACTCGTACCGTAATGCATGATCCCGTGACCAGACACTTGGTCACTTTGAGCTCAATATGATGATGCATTACCGAGTGGGCCCAGTGATACCTCTCCGTCATACGGAGTGACAAATCCCAGTCTTGATCCATGTCAACCCAACAGACACTTTCGGAGATACCCGTAGTATACCTTTATGGTCACCCAGTTACGTTGTGACGTTTGGTATACCCAAAGCACTCCTACGGTATTCGGGAGTTACACGATCTCATGGTCTAAGGAAAAGATACTTTAACATTGGAAAACTCTAGCAAACGAACTATACGATCTTGTGCTATGTTTAGGATTGGGTCTAGTCCATCACATCATTCTCCTAATGATGTGATCTCGTTATCAATGACATCCAATGTCCATAGTCAGGAAACCATGACTATCTGTTGATCAACGAGCTAGTCAACTAGAGGCTTACTAGGGACATGTTGGTGTCTGTTATTCACACATGTATTACGATTTCCGGATAATACAATTATAGCATGAATAAAGACAATTATCATGAACAAGGAAATATAATAATAATGCTTTTATTATTGCCTCTAGGGCATATTTCCAACAGCCTTATCCTAGTAATCCTTCTAATAATTATGGAAATTCCTACAACAACTCTTATGGAAATTTTAATAAGATGCCCTCTGAATTTGAGAGTAGTGTTAAAGAATTTATGAATTCGCAAAAGAATTTCAATGCTTTGCTTGAAGAGAAATTGCTTAAAGTTGATGATTTGGCTAGGAACATTGATAGAATTTCTCTTGAGGTTGATTCTTTAAAGCTTAGATCTATTCCTCCTAAGCATGATATCAACGAGTCTCTCAAAGCCATGAGAATTTCCATTGATGAGTGCAAAGAAAGAACCGCTAGGATGCGTGCTGACAAAGATGCCTTTATTAAAGCGTGTTCTTCTAAATCCTATGAAAATCAAGATGAAGATCTGAAAGTTATTGATGTGTCCCCTATTAAATCTTTGTTTTGCAATATGAATCTTGATGAATCTGATTATGATCTTCCCTTACCTAGAAGGCGTTCTAAGAATTCTGAGTTTTTAGATCCTGATGATGAAATTGATAAAAAAGGGATTGAAAGAAATAAAAATCTAGATATTTCTAAACCCACTATTTTGGATCTCAAGGAATTTAACTATGAAAATTGCTCTTTAATTGATTGTATTTCCATGTTGCAATCCGTGTTAAATTCTCCTCATGCTTATAGTCGAAATAAGGCCTTTACCGAACACATTGTTGACGCCTTAATGCAATCTTATGAAGAAAAGCTTGAGTTGAAAGTTTCTATCCCTATAAAACTCCATGATAAGTGGGAACCTACAATTAAGATTAAAATTAAAAATTACGACTTTCATGCTTTGTGTGATTTGGGTGCTAGTGTCTCTACTATCCCCAAAGCTTTGTATGATTTGTTAGATTTCCGTGACTTTAATGATTGCTCTCTAAACTTGCATCTTGCGGATTCCACTATTAAAAAGCCTATGGGAAGAATTAATGATGTTCTTATTGTTGCAAATAGGAATTATGTGCCCGTAGATTTTATCGTTCTTGATATAGATTGCAATCCTTCATGTCCTATTATTCTTGGTAGACCTTTCCTTAGAACGATTGGTGCAATTATTGATATGAAGGAAAGGAATATTAAATTCCAATTTCCCTTAAAGAAGGGCATGGAACACTTCCCTAGAAATAAAATAAAATTACCATATGAATCTATCATGAGAGCCACTTATGGATTGCCTACCAAAGATGGCAATACCTAGATCTATCCTTACTTTTATGCCTAGCTAGGGGCGTTAAACGATAGCGCTTGTTGGGAGGCAACCCAATTTTATTTTGTGTTTTTTGTTTTTGGTTTTGTTTAGGAATAAATAATCCATCTAGATTCTGTTTAGATGTGGTTTTATCTTTTAATTAGTGTTTGTGCCAAGTTAAACCTATTAGATCTTCTTGGAAGATAGTTATTTGATCTTGCTGTAATTTCCAGAATCTTTGCGCTCAGTGCCCGAATTGTCAAAAATCACCAGAACGTGATAAAATAGTGATTCCAATTTCTGCTGATCAATAAACAAATTTCCCAGGTCGTCTAATTTTGGTAGAATTTTTTGGGTTCCAGAAGTTTGCGTTAGTAACAGATTACTACAGACTGTTCTGTTTTTGACAGATTCTGTTTTGCGTGTGTTGTTTGCTTATTTTGATGAATCTATGGCTAGTAAAATAGTTTATAAACCATAGAGAAGTTGGAATACAGTAGGTTTAACACCAATACAAATAAAGAACAAGTTCACTACAGTACCTTAAAGTAGTCTTTTGTTTTCTTTCTCTAACGGAGCTCACGAGATTTCTATTGAGTTTTGTGTTGTGAAGTTTTCAAGTTTTGGGTGAATTCTTTTGATGGATTATGGAACAAGGAGTGGCAAGAGCCTAAGCTTGGGGATGCCCATGGCACCCCCAAGATAATCCAAGGACACCAAAAAGTCAAAGCTTGGGGATGCCCCGGAAGGCATCCCCTCTTTCGTCCACTTCCATCGGTAATTTACTTGGAGCTATATTTTTATTCACCACATGATATGTGTTTTGCTTGGAGCGTCTTGTATTATTTGTGTCTTTGCTTGTTAGTTTACCACAATCATCCTTGCTGTACACACCTTTTGATAGAGCCATGTATGAATTGAAATTTGTTAGAATACTCTATGTGCTTCACTTATATCTTTTGAGCTTGATAGTTTACTCTATGTGCTTCACTTATATCCTTTTGAGCGTGATAATTTTTGCTCTAGTGCTTCACTTAGATCTTTTAGAGCACGGTGGTGGTTTTTTTTAAAGAAACTTGATCTCTCATGCTTCACTTAGATTATTTTGAGAGTCGTTAATAGCATGGTAATTTGCTTAATGTTAATATACTTGGTATTCAAGATATGTGAAACTTTCTTTTTAGTGGGTTGAATACTAAGATAAGTTTGATGCTTCATAATTGTTTTGAGATATGGAGGTGATAATATCATAGTCGTGCTAGTTGAGTAGTTATGAATATGAGAAATACTTGTGTTGAAGTTAGCAAGTCCCGTAGCATGCACGTATGGTTAAAGTTGTGTAACAAATTTGAAGCATCAAGTGTACCTGGCTTGTGCATCCTTATGAGCGGCGGTCGGGGACGAGCGATGGTCTTTTCCTACCAATCTATCCCCCTAGGAGCATGCGCGTAGTACTTGATTTTTGATGACTTCTAAATTTTTGCAATAAGTATATGAGTTCTTTTGACTAATGTTGAGTCCATGGATTATACGCACTTTTACCTTTCCGCCATTTGCTAGCCTCTTTGGTACCGTGCATTGCCCTTTCTCACATTGAGAGTTGGTGCAAACTTCGCCGGTGCATCCAAACCCCGTGATATGATACGCGACTAAGGCCCATATGGCCCATTACTTATCCCGGGGGGGTTCCGGTAACCCTCCGGCTCTCCGGTTTTCTCCGAAATCACCCGGAACACTTCCGGTGTCCGAATATAGCCGTCCAATATATCAATCTTTATGTCTCGACCATTTCGAGATTCCTCGTCATGTCCGTGATCACATCCGGGACTCCGAACTAACTTCGGTATATCAAAACTCATAAACTCATAATATAACTGTCATCGAAACCTTAAGCGTGCGGACCCTACAGGTTCGAGAACAATGTAGACATGACCGAGACATGTCTCCGGTCAATAACCAATAACGGAACCTGGATGCTCATATTGGCTCCTACATATTCTATGAAGATCTTTATTGGTCAGACCGCATAACAACATACGTTGTTCCCTTTGTCATCGGTATGTTACTTGCCCGAAATTCGATCGTCGGTATCTCAATACCTAGTTCAATCTCGTTACCGGCAAGTCTCTTTACTCATTTCGTAATACATCATCTTGCAACTAACTCATTAGTTGTAATGCTTGCAAGGCTTATGTGATGTGCATTACCGAGAGGGCCCAGAGATACCTCTCCGACAATCGGAGTGACAAATCCTAATCTCGAAATACGCCAACCCAACATTCACCTTTGGAGACACCTGTAGAGCTCCTTTATAATCACCCAGTTACGTTGTGACGTTTGGTAGCACACAAAGTGTTCCTCCGGCAAACGGGAGTTGCATAATCTCATAGTCATAGGAACATGTATAAGTCATGAAGAAAGCAATAGCAACATACTAAACGATCGGGTGCTAAGCTAATGGAATGGGTCATGTCAATCACATCATTCTCCTAATGATGTGATCCCATTAATCAAACGACAACACATGTCTATGGTTAGGAAACATAACCATCTTCGATTAACGAGCTAGTCAAGTAGAGGCATACTAGTGACGTTTGGTTTGTCTATGTATTCACACAAGTATCATGTTTCCGGATAATACAATTCTAGCATGAATAATAAACATTTATCATGATATAAGGAAATAAAATAATAACATTATTATTGCCTCTAGGGCATATTTCCTTCAGTCTCCCACTTGCACTAGAGTCAATAATCTAGATTACACAGTAATGATTCTAACACCCATGGAGCTTTGGTGCTGATCATGTTTTGCTCGTGGAAGAGGCTTAGTCAACGGGTCTGCTACATTCAGATCCGTATGTATCTTGCAAATCTCTATGTCTCCCATCTGGACTAGATCCTGGATGGAATTGAAGCGTCTCTTGATGTGCTTGGTTCTCTTGTGAAATCTGGATTCCTTTTCCAAGGCAATTGCACCAGTATTGTCACAAAAGATTTTCATTGGACCCGATGCACTAGGTATGACACCTAGATCGGATATGAACTCCTTCATCCAGACTCCTTCGTTTGCTGCTTCTGAAGCAGCTATGTACTCCGCTTCACATGTAGATCCCGCCACAATGCTTTGTTTAGAACTGCACCAACTGACAGCTCCACTGTTTAATGTAAACACGTATCCGGTTTGCGATTTAGAATCGTCCGGATCAGTGTCAAAGCTTGCATCAACGTAACCATTTACGATGAGCTCTTTGTCACCTCCATATATGAGAAACATATCCTTAGTCCTTTTCAGGTATTTCAGGATGTTCTTGACCGCTGTCCAGTGATCCACTCCTGGATTACTTCGGTACCTCCCTGCTAGACTTATAGCAAGACACACATCAGGTCTGGTACATAGCATTGCATACATGATAGAGCCTATGGCTGAAGCATAGGGAACATCTTCCATTTTCTCTCTATCTTCTGCATTGGTCAGACTTTGAGTCTTACTCAATTTCACACCTTGTAACACAGGCAAGAATCCTTTCTTTGCTTGATCCATTTTGAACTTTTTCAAAACTTTGTCAAGGTATGTGCTTTGTGAAAATCCAATTAAGCGTCTCGATCTGTCTCTATAGATCTTGATGCCCAATATGTAGGCAGCTTCTCCGAGGTCTTTCATCGAAAAACTTTTATTCAAATATCCTTTTATGCTATCCAGAAATTCTATATCATTTCCGATTAGTAATATGTCATCTACATATAATATAAGAAATGCTACAGAGCTCCCACTCACTTTCTTGTAAATACAGGCTTCTCCAAAAGTCTGTATAAAACCAAATGCTTTGATCACACTATCAAAGCGTTTATTCCAACTCCGAGAGGCTTGCACCAGTCCATAAATGGATCACTGGAGCTTGCATACTTTGTTAGCTCCCTTTGGATCGACAAAACCTTCCGGCTGCATCATATACAACTCTTCTTGCAGAAATCCATTCAGGAATGCAGTTTTGACATCCATTTGCCAAATTTCATAATCATAAAATGCGGCAATTGCTAACATGATTCGGACAGACTTAAGCATTGCTACGGGTGAGAAGGTCTCATCGTAGTCAATCCCTTGAACTTGCCGGAAACCTTTTGCGACAAGTCGAGCTTTGTAGACAGTAACATTACCGTCAGCGTCAGTCTTCTTCTTGAAGATCCATTTATTCTCAATTGCTTGCCGATCATTGGGCAAGTCAACCAAAGTCCATACTTTGTTCTCATACATGGATCCCATCTCAAATTTCATGGCTTCAAGACATTTTGCGGAATCTGGGCTCACCATCGCTTCTTCATAGTTCGTAGGTTCATCATGATCTAGTAGCATGACTTCCAGAACAGGATTACCGTACCACTCTGGCGCGGATCTTACTCTGGTTGATCTACGAGGTTCAGTAGTATCTTGTTCTGAAGTTTCATGATCATTATCATTAGCTTCCTCACTAATTGGTGTAGGTGTCACAGAAACTGGTTTCTGTGATGTACTACTTTCCAATAAGGGAGCAGGTACAGTTACCTCGTCAAGTTCTACTTTCCTCCCACTTACTTCTTTCGAGATAAACTCCTTCTATAGAAAGTTTCCGAATTTAGCAACAGAAGTCTTGCCTTCGGATCTGTGATAGAAGGTGTATCCAATAGTTTCCTTTGGATATCTTATGAAGACACATTTCTCCGATTTGGGTTCGAGCTTATCAGGTTGAAGCTTTTTCACATAAGCATCGCAGCCCCAAACTTTCAGAAACGACAACTTTGGTTTCTTGCCAAACCACAGTTCATAAGGCGTCGTCTCAATGGATTTTGATGGTGCCCTATTTAACGTGAATGCGGCCGTCTCTAGAGCATATCCCCAAAACGATAGCGGTAAATCAGTAAGAGACATCATAGATCGCACCATATCTAGTAAAGTACGATTACGACGTTCGGACACACCATTACGCTGTGGTGTTCCGGGTGGCGTGAGTTGCGAAACTATTCCACATTGTTTCAAATGTACACCAAACTCGTAACTCAAATATTCTCCTCCATGATCAGATCGTAGTAATTTTATTTTCTTGTTACGATGATTTTCAACTTCACTCTGAAATTCTTTGAACTTTTCAAACATTTCAGACTTATGTTTCATTAACTAGATATACCCATATCAGCTCAAGTCATCTGTGAAGGTGAGAAAATAACGATATCCGCCACGAGCCTCAATATTCATCGGAGCACATACATCTGTATGTATGATTTCCAACAAATCTGTTGCTCTCTCCATATTGCCGGAGAACAGTGTTTTTGTCATCTTGCCCATAAGGCACGGTTTGCAAGTACCAAGTGATTCATAATCAAGTGGTTCCAAAAGCCCATCAGTATGGAGTTTCTTCATGCGCTTTACACCGATATGACCCAAATGGCAGTGCCACAAATAAGTTGCACTATCATCATCAACTCTGCATCTTTTGGCTTCCACATTATGAATATGTGTGTCACTACTATCGAGATTTAATAAGAATAGACCACTCTTTAAGGGTGCATGACCATAAAAGATATTACTCATATAAATAGAACAACCATTATTCTCTGATTTAAATGAATAACCGTCTCGCATCAAACAAGATCCAGATATAATGTTCATGCTTAACGCTGGCACCAAATAACAATTATTTAGATCTAATACTAATCCCGAAGGTAGATGTAGAGGTAGTGTGCCGACTGCGATCACATCGACTTTGGAACCATTTCCCACGCGCATCGTCACCTCGTCCTTAGCCAATCTTCGCTTAATCCGTAGTCCCCGTTTCGAGTTGCAAATATTAGCAACGGAACCAGTATCAAATACCCAGGTGCTACTGCGAGCATTAGTAAGGTACACATCAATAACATGTATATCACATATACCTTTGTTCACCTTGCCATCCTTCTTATCCGCCAAATACTTGGGGCAGTTCCGCTTCCAGTGACCAGTCTGCTTGCAGTAGAAGCACTCAGTTTCAGGCTTAGGTCCAGGTTTGGGTTTCTTCTCTTGAGTAGCAACTTGCTTGCTGTTCTTTTTGAAGTTCCCCTTCTTCTTCCCTTTGCCCTTTTTCTTGAAACTAGTGGTCTTGTTGACCATCAACACTTGATGCTCCTTCTTGATTTCTACCTCCGCAGCTTTCAGCATTGCGAAGAGGTCGGGAATAGTCTTATTCATCCCTTGCATATTATAGTTCATCACGAAGCTCTTGTAGCTAGGTGGTAGTGATTGGAGAATTCTGTCAATGACGTAATCATCTGGAAGATTAACTCCCAATTGAATCAAGTGATTATTATACCCAGACATTTTGAGTATATGCTCACTGACAGAACTGTTCTCCTCCATCTTGCAGCTATAGAACTTATTGGAGACTTCATATCTCTCAATCCGGGCATTTGCTTGAAATATTAACTTCAACTCCTGGAACATCTCATATGCTCCATGATGTTCAAAACGTCGTTGAAGTCCCGATTCTAAGCCGTAAAGCATGGCACACTGAACTATCGAGTAGTCATCAGCTTTGCTCTGCCAGACGTTCATAACATCTAGTGTTGCTCCAGCAGCAGGCCTGGCACCCAGCGGTGCTTCCAGGACGTAATTCTTCTGTGCAGCAATGAGGATAATCCTCAAGTTACGGACCCAGTCCGTGTAATTTCTACCATCATCTTTCAACTTTGCTTTCTCAAGGAACGCATTAAAATTCAACGGAACAACTGCACGGGCCATCTATCTACAATCGAACATAAACAAGCAAGATACTATCAGGTACTAAGTTCATGATAAATTTAGGTTCAATTAATCATATTACTAAAGAACTCCCACTTAGATAGACATCCCTCTAATCCTCTAAGTGATTACGTGATCCAAATCAACTAAACCATGTCCGATCATCACGTGAGATGGAGCAGTTTCATTGGTGAACATCGCTATGTTGATCATATCTACTATATGATTCACGCTCGACCTTTCGGTCTCTGTGTTCCGAGGCCATATCTGTATATGCTTGGCTCGTCAAGTATAACCTGAGTATTCTGCGTGTGCAACTGTTTTGCACCCGTTGTATTTGAACGTAGAGCCTATCACACCCGATCATCACGTGGTGTCTCAGCACGAAGAACTTTCGCAACGGTGCATACTCATGGGAGAACACTTGTTGATAATTAGTGACAGATCATCTTAAAATGCTACCGTCAATCAAAGCAAGATAAGATGCATAAAAGATAAACATCACATGCAATCAATATAAGTGATATGATATGGCCATCATCATCTTGTGCTTGTGATCTCCATCTTCGAAGCACCGTCGTAATCACCATCGTCACCGGTGCGACACCTTGATCACCATCGTAGCATCGTTGTCGTCTCGCCAATCTTATGCTTCCACGACTATCACTACCGTTTAGTGATAAAGTAAAGCATTACAGCGCAATTGCATTGCATACAATAAAGCGACAACCATATGGCTCCTGCCAGTTGCCGATAACTTGGTTACAAAACATGATCATCTCATACAATAAAATTCAGCATCATGTCTTGACCATATCACATCACAACATGCCCTGCAAAAACAAGTTAGACGTCCTCTACTTTGTTGTTGCAAGTTTTACGTGGCTGCTATGGGCTTAAGCAAGAACCAATCTTACCTACGCATCAAAACCACAATGATAGTTTGTCAAGTTGGTGCTGTTTTAACCTTCGCAAGGACCGGGCGTAGCCACACTCGGTTCAACTAAAGTTGGAGAAACTGTCACCCGCTAGCCACCTTTGTGCAAAGCACGTCGGGAGAACCGGTCTCGCGTAAGCGTACGCATAATGTTGGTCCGGGCCGCTTCGTCCAACTATACCGCCGAACCAAAGTATGACATGCTGGTAAGCAGTATGACTTATATCGCCCACAACTCACTTGTGTTCTACTCGTGCATATAACATCAACACATAAAACCTAGGCTCGGATGCCACTGTTGGGGAACGTAGTAATTTAAAAAAATTTCCTACGCACACGCAAGATCATGGTGATGTATAGCAACGAGAGGGGAGAGTGTGATCTACGTACCCTTGTAGACCGACAGCGGAAGCGTTAGCACAACGCAGTTGATGTAGTCGTACGTCTTCACGGCCCGACCGATCAAGCACCGAAACTACGGCACCTCTGAGTTTTAGCACACGTTCAGCTCGATGACGATCCCCGGCCTCCGATCTAGCAAAGTGTCGGGGAAGAGTTCCGTTAGCACGATGGCGTGGTGACAATCTTGATGTGCTACTGTCGCAGGGCTTCGCCTAAGCACCGCTACAATATTACCGAGGATTATGGTGGAAGGGGGCATCGCATACGGCTAAGAATATGATCACGTGGATCAACTTGTGTGTCTAGGGGTGCCCCCTGCCCCCGTATATAAAGGAGCAAGGGGAGGAGGCCGGCCGGCCCCTATGGCGCGCCAAGGAGGAGTCCTCCTCCTACTAGGAGTAGGACTCCTACTAGGAGGGGGAAAGAAGTGGGGAGGGAGAAGGAAAGGGGGGCGCCGCCCCCCTCTCCTAGTCCAATTCGGACCAGGGGGAGGAGGCGCGCGGCCCACCCTGGCTGCCCCTCTCTCTCTCCACTAAGGCCCATATGGCCCATTACTTCTCCGGGGGGGGGGGGAGGTTCCGGTTACCCTCCGGCTCTCCGGTTTTCTCCGAAATCACCCGAAACACTTCCGGTGTCTGAATATAGCCGTCCAATATATCAATCTTTATGTCTCGACCATTTCGAGACTCCTCATCATGTCCGTGATCACATCCGGGACTCCGAACTAACTTCGGTACATCAAAACTCATAAACTCATAATATAACTGTCATCGAAACCTTAAGCGTGCGGACCCTACGGGTTCGAGAACAATGTAGACATGACCGAGACACGTCTCCGGTCAATAACCAATAGTGGAACCTGGATGCTCATATTGGCTCCTACATATTCTACGAAGATCTTTATCGGTCAAACCGCATAACAACATACATTGTTCCCTTTGTCATCGGTATGTTACTTGCCCGAGATTCGATCGTCGGTATCTCAATACCTAGTTAAATCTCGTTACCGGCAAGTCTCTTTACTCGTTCCGTAATACATCATCTTGCAACTAACTCATTAGTTGTAATGCTTGCAAGGCTTATGTGATGTGCATTACCGAGAGGGCCCAGAGATACCTCTCCGACAATCGGAGTGACAAATCCTAATCTCGAAATACGCCAACCCAACATTCACCTTTGGAGACACCTGTAGAGCTCCTTTATAATCACCCAGTTACGTTGTGACGTTTGGTAGCACACAAAGTGTTCCTCCGGCAAACGGGAGTTGCATAATCTCATAGTCATAGGAACATGTATAAGTCATGAAGAAAGCAATAGCAACATACTAAACGATCGGGTGCTAAGCTAATGGAATGGGTCATGTCAATCACATCATTCTCCTAATGATGTGATCCCATTAATCAAACGACAACACATGTCTATGGTTAGGAAACATAACCATCTTCGATTAATGAGCTAGTCAAGTAGAGGCATACTAGTGACGTTTGGTTTGTCTATGTATTCACACAAGTATCATGTTTCCGGATAATACAATTCTAGCATGAATAATAAACATTTATCATGATATAAGGAAATAAAATAATAACATTATTATTGCCTCTAGGGCATATTTCCTTCACTGGACTGCAGCTAAGTCTCCAAGTGAGAGAACTTAGGCGAGTACTGGACTGCAGCTAAGCCCCCGAGTGGGAGGATTGCTCTCCACTCGGTAGGATTTTTCAAACTTAGGCGAGTGCCGGACTGCAGCTAAGTCTCCAAGTGAGAGAACTTAGGCGAGTACTGGACTGCAGCTAAGCCCCCGAGTGGGAGGATTGCTCTCCACTCGGTAGGATTTTTTCAAACTTAGGCGAGTGCCGGACTGCAGCTAAGTCTCCAAGTGAGAGAACTTAGGCGAGTATTGGACTGCAGCTACGCCCCCGAGTGGGAGGATTGCTCTCCACTCAGTAGGATTTTTTCAAACTTAGGCGAGTGCCGGACTGCAGCTAAGTCTCCAAGTGAGAGAACTTAGGCGAGTACTGGACTGCAGCTAAGCCTCCGAGTGGGAGGGTTGCTCTCCACTCGATAGGATTTTTTCGAACTTAGGAGAGTGCCGGACTGCAGCTAAGTCTCCAAGTGAGAGAAATTAGGCGAGTACTGGACTGCAGCTAAGCCTCCAAGTGGGAGGGTTGCTCTCCACTCGGTAGGATTTTTTAAATACTTAGGCGAAACGGATTCGCAGCTAAGCCCCCGAGTGGGAGGCTGGCTCGCCACTCGGTAGGAAATTGTTTTTACAAACTTAGGCGAAGTGGATTCGCAGCTAAGCCACCCACTGGGGGATTTCTCACGCAAACAAAAACAATAATAATCACTGGGAAAATTATAACTCTCTTGTCTTTGATAAATAAACTACAGGAGTTTTTCTTATTACATCTCATCCGAGTGAGAATTCAAGTATAAAAGGGGCGGAGGAGCTCCGCATTCCAGGCTCGTGGCTCATCAATCTGGCGATCGACATTGTAGAGGTGGTATGCTCCATTGTGGAGGACTCTGGTGACTATGAAGGGGCCTTCCCAAGTAGGAGCGAGTTTGTGTGATTTCTGCTGATCCACTCGGAGGACTAAGTCTCCTTCTTGGAAGGCTCGACTCTTCACGTTTCTGGCATGGAATCGACGCAAGTCTTGCTGATAGATGGTCGATCGGATCATGGCCATTTCTCTTTCTTCTTCCAGGAGGTCGACTGCGTCCTGCCGGGCTTGTTCTGCTTCATCTTCAGAGTAGTGCTCGACTCGGGGAGCGTTGTGAAGCAAGTCACTCGGCAAGACTGCCTCGGCTCCGTAGACCAGAAAGAATGGGGTTCTTCCGGTCGATCAGTTCGAGGTTGTCCTTAATCCCCAAAGGACTGATGGAAGCTCGTTGACCCATGCACCTGCTGCGTGCTTGAGATCGCGCATCAATCGGGGTTTCAGTCCTTTGAGAATTAGGCCATTTGCCCTTTCTGCTTGCCCATTCGACTGGGGGTGAGCGACCGAAGCATAGTCGACCCGAGTGCCCTGAGAGGCGCAAAAGACCCTGAATTTGTCGGAATAGAAGTTTGACCCATTGTCAGTGATGATGCTGTGCGGAACTCCATATCTGAATATCAACTCTCTGATGAAACTGATAGCAGTGCAAGCATCAAGATTCTTGATAGGCTTGGCTTCAATCCATTTGGTGAACTTGTCGACTGCTACCAGTACATGAGAGAAGCCGCTCCTATCCGTTCTCAGTGGTCCAACCATGTCCATCCCCCAAACAGCGAAGGGCCAGACGAGTGGAATGGTTTTCAGGGCTGACGCGGGCTTGTGCGACATATTGGAGTAATACTGACATCCTTCACATTTGTCGACTATCTCTTTTGCCATTTCATTGGCTCTTGGCCAGTAGAATCCCGCTCGGTATGCTTTAGCCACAATGGTCCGAGAGGATGCATGATGACCACAGGTCCCCGAGTGGATATCATCAAGGATCATCTGACCTTCTTCTGGTTGTAATACACTTCTGGCTGACCCCAGTCGCGCTTTCTCTATATAACTGTCCCTTTATGACTGTAAAGGCCTTGGATCAACGGACGATCTGTCGAGCCTCTTCTTCGTCCTCTGGGAGTTCTTTCCTTAGGATGTACGTGATGTACGATACTGTCCAGATGGGAGTGATGACCAAGACTTCCTTGATCAGGTCGACCACAGCTGGAATTTCAACTTCAGTCGGATCCGTGGCACTTTTTGGCTGCGGGGCCTCTTCAGTGAAGGGATCCTCCTGAACTGATGGTGTGTGGATGTGTTCCAAAAACACATTGCTGAGAATGGCTTCTCTTTTGGAACCTATTTTTGCCAGATCATCAGCTGCTTCATTTTTCAGTCGGGGTATGTGATGAAGCTCTAACCCCTCGAATTTCTTCTCCAGCTTTCTCACTGCGTTGCAATAACCAGTCATGGCTGGACTTGTGACGTCCCATTCCTTCATCACCTGATTAACCACCAAATCTGAGTCACCATAGACCATGAGGCGATGGACGCCGAGTGAAATGGCCATGCGCAACCCATATAAAAGTGCTTCGTATTCTGCCTCGTTATTGGAGGAATCAAAGTGGATTTGAAGGACATATCTGAGTTTATCTCCTCTGGGGGAGACCAACACCACTCCGGCACCGGAACCATTCAGCATCTTCGAGCCGTCGAAGTGCTCCGAGTGAACCTGAGTCGGCAGTTGCTGTTCAATCCACTCGGCGACGAAATCTACGATTGCCTGGGACTTGATAGCTTTCTTTGCCTCAAACTTGATATCTAGAGGAAGGAGTTCAATCGCCCATTTTGCCACTCGACCAGTTGCATCCCTGTTATGCAGGATCTCTGACAATGGAGCGTCGCTGACGACTGTAATGGAATGATCAGAGAAGTAGTGAGCAACTTTCTTTGTGGTCATATAAATCCCATATACAAGCTTCTGATAATGAGGATATCTTTGCTTCGATGGGGTCAAGACTTCAGAAATATAATATACTGGGCGCTGAACTTTGAAGGTTTTTCCTTCTTCTTCCCGCTCGACCGTAAGTACCATACTGACGACTTGTCCTGTGGCTGCAATGTAAAGCAGCAAAGGCTCCTTGCTGATTGGGGCAGCAAGCACCGGCTGGGTGGAGAGCAGAGCTTTGAGCTCTGCAAACGCTGCATCAGCTTCAGGAGTCCACTTGAACTTGTCGGACTTCTTCATCAATCGGTAAAGAGGCAATGCCTTTTCACCGAGACGAGATATGAATCGACTTAGGGCGGCCAAGCAACCAGTAAGCTACTAGACGTTGTGCACTCGCACATGACTTTTCATTCGGAGTATAGTACCAACTTTTTCTGGATTGGCGTCGATTCCCCATTCAGAAACGAGAAAACCGAGTAATTTCTGCCAGGAACTCCGAATGTGCACTTTGATGGATTAAGCTTGATATCATACCTCCTGAGGTTGGCAAAGGTTTCAGCAAGGTCGGTCAGCAGGTCGGAACCCTTCCGTGACTTGACCACAATATCATCCATGTACGCCTCCACATTCCGACTGATTTGAGTGAGCAAACACTTCTGAATCATCCTCATGAATGTGGCTCCGGCATTCTTGAGGCCGAACGGCATGGTAACATAACAGAAGCACCCAAATGGAGTGATGAAGGCTGTTTTGATCTCGTCAGGTCCATACAGACGGATCTGATGGTACCCGGAATAGGCGTCTAAAAAAGACAGTCGCTCACATCCCGCAGTCGAGTCGATTATCTGATCGATGCGGGGGAGAGGAAAATAATCTTTCGGGCAGGACCGATTGATATGTTTAAAGTCAATGCACATGCGAAGTGACTTGTCCTTCTTGGGGACCATAACAACGTTGGCGAGCCACTCGGAGTGGTAGATTTCTCGGATGAACTCCGCAGCTAAGAGCCGAGCCACCTCCTCGCCAATGGCCTTTCTCTTCTGGACGGCGGACCGTCGGAGATGTTCCTTGACATGTTTTACTTTTGAGTCGACTCTTGGGCGGTGCTCAGCCAGCTCCCTGGGAACACCCGACATGTCAGAAGGCTTCCATGCGAAAATGTCCCAGTCCTCATGGAGGAACTGGATGAGCGCTTCTTCCTATTTGGAGTCGAGTGTTGTCGAGATATGAGTTGGAGCAGCGCTGGGGTCGGTCGGGTGGATGTGAGCTGTCTTCGTATCGCTAGTCGACTGAAAAGCTGATTCTGTAGCGGGCTTCTTGGCTCGCAACAAGTCACTCGGGTCTGCAGTCTTCTGGTATTCCTGTAACTCCACCACTGCCATCTGAGCATCGGCGATCTTCGAACCTTTCTGAAAACATTCTTCCGCTTTCTTCCGATTGCCCGTAATAGTGATCACACCTTTGGGGCCAGGCACCTTCAATTTGAGATACACATAACATGGTCGGGCCATGAAGCGTGCATAAGCTGGCCTGCCCAAAATAGCGTGGTAGGCACTCTGGAAGTCTACAACTTCAAATGTCAACTTTTCTTTGTGGTAATTCTTGGAATCACCGAAAACCACATCAAGAGCAATCTGGCCGAGTGATTCAGCCTTCTTCCCAGGAATGACTCCATGGAAACTCATGTTGCTGGCACTGAGTCTGGACATCGGAATGCCCATCCCTTTCAACGTCTCAGCATATAATATGTTCAAACCACTGCCACCATCCATCAGGACTTTGGTCAGTCAAGTGCCTTCAACAACTGGGTCGACCACCAAAGCTTGCCTCCCAGGGGTGGCGATGTGCGTTGGGTTATCGGACCAGTCGAATGTTATGGCAGTCTGAGACCACTTCAGATAACTGGGTGTCACCGGAGCGACCATATTCACCTCTCGGTTGATAACTTTCAGTCGACTTTTGCTTTCAACATCAGCAAAAATCATCAGAGTGGAATTGACCTGAGGGTATTCGTCGTCACTATCTTCCTTGTCCTCAACTTTGTCCGACTCCTTTTCCTTATCTTTGGGCTGCTTGCCCTGGAACTGCTGGATCAAGAGTCGACACTGTCGAGTGGTATGTTTCTGGTAAATGAAATTACCCTCTTCATCTTTCTTTGTGTGGTTGTGACACGGCAAATCCAACACATCATTTCCGTCCTGGTCTTTAACTTTCTTGGGGTTCCAAGGTCCTTTGGGTTTCCCCTTAAATTTTCCTTGAGTCACAGCCAAGGCTTTCCCAGGAGCAGCTGGCTCGGCTTTCCGCTTCTGTTTCCGATTGGAATTTCCTCCGGCTTCTTGAGCGACTGGCTTGAGCTTGCCACTCCTGAGTCGATCCTCATCTTCACCATTAGCGTACTTGGTGGCAATCTCCATCATCCGATTCAGAGATATATCTCCGGTTCGACCGAACTTCAGATTCAGTTCTCTGTACTTAACGCCTTCTTTGAAGGCACAAACTACTTGGTGGTCGGGCACATTCTCAATTGTGTGATGCAACGTGATCCACCTCTGGATGTAGTCCCTCAAAGTTCCATTCGGCTTCTGCACGCAAGACCGTAGTTCCGTCAGCCCTGCCGGTCGTTTGCATGTTCCTCCAAATGTGGTGACAAACACTCGGGCGAGATCTTCCCAAGTGTAAATGCTGCTGGGTGCTAACTGATTCAGCCACGCTCTGGCCGAGCCCTCCAACATGAGAGGCAGATGCTTCATGGCCACTTCATCATTGCCGCTGCCAATCTGGACGGCACTCGGTAGTCTTCAAGCCAAGTATCGGGTTTGGACTCACCAGTGAACTTACTGACTCCAGTCGCCAACCTGAAGTTGGGAGGAATCACAGCGGCCTTGATGGCTCTGCTAAAGAACTCTGGCCCCGAAACGTGTACTCTGCCGCTGGTAGGTGCATCTCTGTCGTGACCTTCTCGGTGAGCTCCGTTCCTATCGACCAAACCTTGAACGAGAATGGATCTCGCATCAAAGCCTGGTTCCCTGGGTCGACTGGAATCCTTGGCCCAACACTATGAGGGCGCCTGTCATCTTGCCGTCGAGGCGCATACGACCCGCTCCTCGGGGGAGGGGTGGGCACTCGACGTCGATCATCACGATCGAATCGGTGATCATACTACTCATGGTTCCTGTACTGATTACGTCGGTCTCCACGTCCCTCACGCCTCGGGGGCGATCTCGGGCTATGGGCCGACTGGACTGTGTCTGCAGCAATGGATCTGCTATGAATCCTATTCCGCGACTGAGAAACAGCGGAATTCTGGTCTCCTGCTGCCCGGAGTAACGCTCTGATCTGCAGCAAGCCTCTGCTAGCCTCCGACTGAGAAGGCTGAATCGACTCTGCTATACGGGCTGCAGCTGCTAAATTCTGAATCAGAGTTTGGTATACCTGCGGGGGCGGAAAGAGCTGACGTCGACTGGATTCTGGAACCCGTTGTCGCGCACGCTCGTCGAGTGCTCGCTGGAGGTTCTCCAGTCGAGTGCGCTCGGCCAAGTTTGTCAGGCGCGCGTCTTCCAAGGCACAAGCCTCGGGGGTTTCTCCAACGATAGGAGTGTGCAGTGCATCCATGTTCCAGCGGCGAAGTTCTTCTCTCTGCAGTGACGTGAGAGGCTCGGGAAGATATTCCTCATGGGGACGCGACGGGTCGCCTCCACCTGCGCCTCCGTCGGTGCGGGGAAAACCGGGAGGACTGGGCGGTCCATCGACCATCAGAACCTCCTCCGCCGGATCGCTGCTGTCGCACTCGGATGCGGTCTCTGTGGAGCCAGGCGACAGGTCAAACAGGCCGTAGAGGGATTCGTCGGGCTCGATCGCTGTGACTTGAGGGGTGGCCGACTGGCGTGCCACCGCGTGTCTCACCCACCGCTGAAGGTCGACCGACCGGAGCGCTTGTGCCGGCGGGAAACAGGGAGGGAGGACAACACAGGAGCCGACCGGTAGGGGGTCGACGGTTGCCGCAGGAGAACGCCGCGGACGCACGCGCTAAAGTACGTTGCCCCGCGGACAAGGAGTGCGTCCACGTCGAGCGGAGCCTCCTGAAGCCAAGCGGAGTCGTCAGCGATGAACGTGAGCGCGCCGAGACGGATCTCGCGGCCCTCCACCAAAACTCCTCCGAAAACCATGATGATTCGGGTCGGAAAAGATCGCAACTCCTCCAACAAAACACTAAAACACATGCCCCACAGTGGGCGCCAACTGTCGTGGTTCTAAGTCTGATAGTAGTGTAGGGGGGTAAGTATGGAGAGGCAAGATCTTAGCTATGGAGAAGTTGTAAGCACACAAGGTTTACGAGTTCAGGCCCTTCTCGGAGGAAGTAATAGCCCTACGTCTCGGAGCCCGGAGGCGGTCAACTAGATTATGCGTGTATGAATTACAGGGGTGCGGACCCTTGTCTCGGAGGAGGGGGGTGGCTTATATGGAGTGCGCCAGGACCCCAGCCAACCCACGTTACAAAGGGTTCAATGTACATTAAGGCAGGGCGTTACTGGTAACGCTAGTAATAAAGTGCTATGATGACCATAAAAGCTACTTAATAACCGACCGTTAGCATGCGGAGTGCCTTTAGGTCTCTCGACTGTCGAGTGGCTTGGTCTTGGTTGAGTGGTTGCTTCTTGGTCGAGTATCTTTGAGTCTGTCGAGTGGAACACCACCAAGTCGATTGAAAGATGATTTCTTCTGGAGATGTCCTTGGGTAGGTCAGTTTGGACAGGTCCATGCCCCTACCCTAGGTACATAGCTTCATCAGAGCCCTCTTACAAGGTAAGGGACAAGGCATACCAGCTCTCCTTGGAGGGATTGGGACGACTCTCCGCTTGCTCTCCGCCATTGTAGGTGGCAAGCCCGGCTTGAACCGGGACCGGGTACGCTGGGGGAAGAAATCCCTTAGACTGAGGCATCACCAATTTACTGTGCGGGATGGAACATCTCTCCCAATCTCCAGGCTTGGAACTAGGGGTGCGAGAGGAGGAGCTGCGTCGACCGGCCATGATGGAATGGATCTCTGTCGAGCACGCTCCGATGAAGACTCGGCAAGGGAGGATGATGTGATTTGGATCTGAATCCTCGCCTTTTTAAATAGGCGGCTCATTTACATAGCTAGGGGGGTAAATGTGAAAACACCCTGGCTCTTCACATTCGATCGACACGTGGAAAGTGGCCATTATTGGGCGTAGAAGCCAAGGATTACAAACGGTCACAAGGAACCGGACATTATTTCGACAGGTACACAGAATTTGAAGAGGAACCCGCCTTGCAATGCCGAAGATAGTACTGCGCGTCGGACTCGTCGTCATTGAAGCCTGGTTCAGGGGCTACTGAGGGAGTCCTGGATTAGGGGGTCTCCGGATAGCCAGACTATCTCCATTGGCCGGACTGTTAGACTATGAAGATACAGGATTGAAGACTTCGTCTCGTGTCCGGATGGGACTCTACTTGGCGTGGAAGGCAAGCTAGGCAATACGTATATGGATATCTCCTCCTTTCTAACCGACCTTGTGTAACCCTAACCCTCTCCAGTGTCTATATAAACCGAGGGGTTTTAGTCCGTATGACAACAATCACAACATACAATCATACCATAGGCTAGCTTCTAGGGTTTAGCCTCTCTGATCTCGTGGTAGATCTACTCTTGTAACACCCATATCTTCAATATTAATCAAGCAGGATGTAGGGTTTTACCTCCATCAAGAGGGCCCGAACCTGGGTAAAACTTTGTGTCCCTTGCCTCCTGTTACCATCCGGCCTAGACGCACAGTTCGGACCCCCTACCCGAGATCCGCCGGTTTTGACACCGACACCAAGCTTTTTTGACGATGCTTCAGGATAGCGAGACATATGTTCTACCGTATTTGGGAAGGAGTTGTGGAGTGTTATTATTATTTTAGATGCAAGAATGATTGTCGGTGTACTAGAGTAGGGGTACCCTAGTATCCCGAACTTGTGCACGGGCAGTCGCAGCATCCCACGGCAAGGCTTGCCGGGTGACCGCCAAGGTCCTCCGTGGTTCCTTTGGAGCCATTCAAGGACAAAGTATCCAAGCCAAGGAGACAAGACCCCGGCAAGAGGAGCTTGCCGGGAAGGCCAACAAAGGCATCTCAAGACCCCGGCAAGAGGAGCTTGCCGGGAAGGCCAACCAAGGCATCTCAAGGAACTTGGCGCGACGCGCCACGTGTCCCGGCAAGGCCCGGTGAGCGACAAGCTCCCGGACGCGACAAAACAACAACCGCGGCAAGGCGCTTGCCGCGGCAAGCCACCACTCTGTGCCCGCGCTCCAGCACATCCACCAACGTGTCGCTCTGGGACCCTTCCAGGCGTACATGGCGGGAGGCTGTGCAGCCAGCGGTGCGCGGTGGCCAGCGGCGCTGACAAGATTGCCATCGTGGCGAGCGGTGGCGTCCCTGACAGTCCCTTTTGCACTGTTTAGACGACGCAGACGGGCATTTAATGCCCTTGTCCCCTGCCGTCAGGGTTAGGTATGATACGCTGTAGCAGGTAGCTGTACCTACCGCAGCACCTTTCCATTTTTACCCTTTGTCTCCGTTGCCACCTGTCGGTGACCCCTTGAGCATATAAAAGGAGGCCCGTGCGCAACATAGAGGGAGGGGAGGGAGAACACTCACGCTCGGTCTCGTTAGCTGCTGGAGTGTACTGTAGCACTCCGCGCTCCCGAGAAAGAACTCAATACAAACCACAAAGCAGGAGTAGGGTTTTACGCATCCGTGCGGCCCGAACCTGGGTAAACTGCTCGTGTGCTTCGCCTCAATCCGCTCTTCATGCGACCGCCGCCCCCGCCGAACCGAAAGGGACTCGGCCCGCCGGTCCCATAGGTGCTCGTGGATCAGTACCCCAGCATCTTTGGCGCGCCAGGTTTTCCATACAAAGTGCGGTCGTTCAAGGGAGATAACTTAAAAGTTTTAAAAAAATCTGATTGCTCAAACTTTGCCAACTTAGCTTTTCTGTTGTTTGCTTCCCGGTAAGGCGAAACTTTCTTGAACGACGCCTGGTCCATACCATTATCTTCTCCTTTCCCCCCAGCAAACTTGTGGGCGAGGGAACCTTCCTTTCCTTGAGAAAAAAGAAAGAGGAAAAAAATAAAGATATGGAGCCTTACGGCTCGTTATTGCTTACCATGGAGTAGGTGCTGCACAAAGTGTCAGATCATATATGCCAAAATATAAAGAGCATGAAATTGACAAGATGTGCGGAGCACATGAGCTTTACTTATGCACGGGGTCTGCGCCCGGCTTTGTACAAAGGATTACATGCAACAGCGGCAAGACTTGTACAAAAGGTGGTTGCCGGAACAAGTTCCGGCAACCGCGCCTTACGGGTAAAACTTACGAAGATGCTCAATGTTCCAGGAATTGCTCACCGGAATGCTATCTTCGGTCTCAAGGCGGATAGCGCCAGGCCTAGTGACTCGTTTCACCCGGTAAGGGCCTTTCCACTTTGGCGTCAACTTGTTGGAATTCTTGGCGGACTGAACACGCCGAAGAACAAGGTCGCCTTCCTCGAGACTTCTGGCGTTAACTTTGCGGCTATGGTAGTGGCGCAAGGCTTGCTGGTAGCGAGCAACTCGTACAGCAGCCTGAAGACGGTCTTCCTCAAGGAGCAGCGCGTCATCTTGTCGCAGCTGCTCTTGCTCAAGCTCATCATAAGCGAGCACTCGAGGTGACCCGTATACGAGTTCCGTGGGGAGAACTGCCTCTGCTCCATAGACTAGAGCGAAAGGTGTCTGGCCAGTGGCTCGATTTGGCGTCGTCCTGATCGACCAAAGAACCACCGGCAGCTCCTCGATCCAGTTTCTTCCGCACTTGTGCAGCCTGTCGAAAGTCCTGGTCTTGAGCCCGCGCAGCACTTCAGCATTTGCCCTCTCCGCTTAACCGTTGCTTCTCAGGTGAGCAACAGAAGCGAAGCAGACCTTGGCGCCAAGATCTTGGACGTACTACATGAAGGTGCGGCTCGTGAATTGCGTACCGTTGTCGGTGATTATCCTGTTAGGGATCCCGAAGCGGCAAACAATCGACCTGAAGAACTTGACTGCTGACTGTGCTGTCACCTTCCTCACTGGTTCCACTTCAGGCCACTTTGTGAACTTGTCGATTGCTACGTACAAGTACTCAAAGCCCCCGACTGCTCGGGGAAAGGGGCCGAGGATGTCGAGCCCCCAGACCGAAAATGGCCAGGATAAAGGGATCGTCTGGAGAGCTTGAGCTGGTTGGTGTGTCTGCTTGGAATGGAACTGGCACGCTTCACACTTGGTTACTTGTGCAGTTGCATCCTGGAGGGCTGTCGGCCAAAAGAAACCTTGCCGGAATGCTTTGCCGACAAGTGCTCTTGCGCCAATGTGGTGACCACATATGCCTCCATGTATCTCTGCCAACAGCTTTTGTCCGTCTTCCCGGTGAATACACTTCAATTTCACACCGTTGAGCCTTCTTCTGTACAGTTTGTTGTCGACAAACTGGTACATACTTGACTGCCGGGCTACTCTTTCCGCTTCTTCTTGCTCTTCGGGAAGTTCTCCTGTCTGAAGGAAACGGACAATCTGCTGTGCCCATGCTGGAGCTTGTGGCTCGACAACAAGGACTAAAGGCAAATCTGCTGCTGCGGGAACATCCGCTTCTACGGCGAGAACCTGCGACTCTGCCGGAGCTTGACGTTCCCCGGCAAGCTTGCCGGAGCAAAACTTGCCGGGAGCTTCTGCTTCAACGGAACAAACCCTAGGGCTTGCCGGAGCATATTGCTCCTCAGCGCTCTTAGCGTTGATCTTGGGGACCTTCTTGGCGGCGGCTTCGGGAAGCTCTGCCGGAAAATAGTCACCAGAAATCAACTTCCTCTTCTTGCTCTGTCCAGTTGATGGCGTAACAGACGGTTGAGTCAGCTTGAGCACAAAGATCCCTGGTTCCACAGGTAACTTAAGTGCGGCGCACTTTGATAGGCCATCGGCAATGGCGTTCTGAGCTCTTGGAACATGCTCCATTTGTAGGCCGTCAAAGTGCTCTTCTAGCTTTCTCAATTCGTCGACGTAGGCTTCCATCAACGGACTCTGATAGCTCTTGTTCACTTGGCGGACGACAAGCTGCGAGTCACCCCTGACAATGAGCTTCTTGATCCCAAGGTCTGCCGCGATCCTGAGACCGGCAAGCAAGCCTTCATACTCTGCAGTATTGTTTGTTGCTTGCTCCTTGGGAAAGTGCATCTGGACTACGTACTTGAGGTGCTCTCCGGTGGGTGCGACAAGCAGCACGCCAGCGCCGGTGCCTTGCAGCGAAAAGGCACCATCAAAGTACATCAGCCACTCTTTGCTTGCTTCGTCGACGGGGATGCTCGTTTCTGGAATTTCTTCATCTAGTGTTGGCGTCCATTTTGCTATGAATTCTGCCAATGCTCTGCTTTGGATAGTTGAAGTACTCTCAAACTTAAGGCCAAAGCTTGACAGTTCCAGTGCCCACTCAACAATCCTGCCTGTCGCTTCTGGATTCTGTGGTATCCTCTTCAGCGGAAAGCGAGTGACAACTGTGATCTCGTGTGCTTGGAAGTAATGGCGCAGCTTTCTCGAGGCCATGAGAAGGCCGAAAAGCAATTTCTGTACGCCAGAGTACCTTGACCTAGCCCCCTGCAGAAGGGAACTGACAAAGTAAACTGGGCGCTGTACCATTCTCTTGTGTATCTCCTCACGCATCTGTGCAGATCCATCTTTCTCGGGACCAGAGCTTGCCGGGGAAGCCCCCTGCTTGTCGCTGGATGCGCCTGCCGTGGTTGCTGGCTCATCATCTGCCTCCCTCTCCGCTACTAACGCAGCACTAACCACTTGATTGGTTGCCGCTATATACAACAGCAACTTCTCTTGTGGCTTAGGTGCAACAAGTATTGGAGTGGAGGACAAGTATCTCTTCAAGTCTTGCAGCGCAGCCTCCGCTTCCGGAGTCCATTTCATTGGACCTGCCTTTTTCAATATTTTGAAAAACGGCAGGGCGCTCTCAGCAGACCTAGAGATAAACCTGCTGAGAGCAGCCACGCAACCGGCAAGTCTTCGTACATCCTTGACGCGCTTTGGTGCTTCAATCTTCTCAATGGCCTTGATCTTGCCGGGATTGGCTTCGATTCCCCGCTGAGACACGAAGAACCCGAGAAGCTTGCCGGAGGGGACTCCAAACACACACTTCTCGGGGTTGAGCTTGAGGTTGATCTTGCGCAGATTTGCAAAAGTCTCGTCTAAATCTTGAATCAGAGTTGCCTTGTCCTTGCTCTTGACCACTATGTCATCCATGTAGGCTTCCACATTTCTGTGCATTTGTGGCTCGAGAGCGACATGGACTACCCTTGCAAATGTTGAACCAGCATTTTTTAAACCGAAAGGCATCCGTATGAAACAGTACGTGCCACATGGAGTGATGAATGCGGTCTTCTCCTCATCCTCTTCTGCCATGAAGATCTGATGGTATCCTGAGTATGCGTCAAGAAATGAAAGCAAGTCACATCCGGCCGTGGAGTCAACAATCTGGTCAATGCGCGGCAAAGGAAATGGGTCTTTGGGACAAGCTTTGTTAACATCGGTAAAGTCGATACAAAGTCTCCATTTCCCGTTCACCTTGCGCACGACTACAGGATTGGCCAACCACGTAGGATGGAGCACTCCTCTGACAAGGCCTGCTGCTTCCAACTTCTTGATCTCTTCTGCGATGAACTCTTGGCGCTCCACTGCTTGCTTCCTGACCTTCTGCTTGACGGGCCGTGCATGAGGACAAACGGCAAGATGGTGCTCAATTACTTTCCTGGGAACACCGGGGATGTCAGACGGTTGCCACGCAAACACGTCGACATTCGCCCGCAGGAAAGCAATGAGCGCGCTTTCCTATTTAGGGTCGAGAGTGGCGCTGATGGTGAAGGTACCACCAGTGCCGTCCTCCTTGGCGGACACCTTCTTGGTCTCTGGCGAAGCTGCCATTGTCTTCTTACACTTGCCGGTGGAGCTCGATGGCGCGTCCTCGACGGCAGCGCAGCACTCCGAAGAGGTGCGCTTGCCGGAGTGGGCATCAGAACTCTTGCCGGACTTGGTCTTCTTCTCCCCCGGGAGCTTCAACGGCAAGTGACTTGCGGTCTGTTGCGGCTGCCGCTTCCCGGTAGATCTTGTCGGCGCAGATAAGAGCATCCTTCTTGTCGCCGGGGACAGAGATGACGCTTATCGGGCCTGGCATCTTCAGCATGTTGTATGCGTAGTGAGAGGCTGCCATGAACTTGGCGAGTGCTGGACGGCCGATTATCCCATTGTAAGGCAATGGAAAATCAGCAACGTCAAAAGTGACCCTCTCAGTCCTGAAGTTCAACTCGCTGCCAAATGTTACTGGCAACGTGACCTTCCCCTTCGGCTTGCTCCTTCCCGGGTTGATTCCTTGGAATGTGCCGGTCTCTTCAAGCTCGCGGTCAGGGATCTGGAGTTTCTGGAGTACAGCGGAGGAGATCAGGTTCAAGCCGGCCCCGTCGTCAACTAGCATCTTAGTGACCTTGAGGTTGCGGATAGTTGGTGAAACCAACATCGACAAGCACCCGACCGCAGTTGTGCGGTCAGGGTGGTCCTCAATATCAAAGATGATAGGCGTGCTGGACCATTTCAGAAGCTTGCGTGACTCGATAGGTGGTTCCGCCGCATTGACTTCCCGCACCCACTGCTTGAGTTGGCGGTGTGAAGTATGCAGAGAAGCACCACCGTCAACGCACAAGACCTCTGTGGCTTTCTGGAACTCCTGTTCACTGGTCTCGACATCATCCATGTCTTCATCGTCGTCGTCATCTTCATCCTTGTCGCGGCCGCGGGGAGGTCTATCTCCTTGCCGCTGCTTGGCCTTGCCGCGGCGTCCTCCCCGGCCGGCGCGCTTCTTGCCGGATTCTCCAGCGCCTCCTTGGGCCCTCTCCTTGTCGCGTCGCTCGTATTCAGCCTTTTGCTGCTGGACAAGCTGCTCGATCTTCTTGCAGCTCTGGAGGTCATGGCCCTTGGTGCGGTGGATCTTGCAGTACTGCTTGTTGGTGCCGTCCTGCTTGTCGGCGATCGCCACAGCCTGGCAGTTGGTGCATGCGGCAATCTCCTTGCCGGAGCTACCAACTTTGGCTTTCTTGGCGCCACCTTCGTTGCCGGACTGCTCAATGACTAGCACATCTTTGCCTTTCTTCTTCCTGTTGTTCCGCCGCCGGTTTTTCTTTGCCGGGGCGGCATCCTCGCTGTCAGATCCTCCTGCTCCTGTATCCTTTCCGGGGAGTTTCCTCCCTTCCTCAGCGCGTGCACACTTGTCGGCCAGGGCATACAGCTCACTGACGTCTCTGATCTTGCACATCGCCATCTCCTCCCACATCCTGCGGTTATGCACGTTCTGATGGAACGCGCTGATGACCGCGGCAGGGTGGACATCTGGGATGTTGTGATGTACACGGCTGAACCTCTGAATGTACTTGCGCAGGGGCTCTCCTTCCTTCTGGGCGAGCAGATGAAGGTCACTCTCTTGGCCATGAGGTTTGTGGCCGCCCGTAAAGGCACCGACAAACTGATGGCATAGGTCTGCCCAGGAGGATATGGAGTTATCCGGCAAGTGCATGAGCCAGGACCTGACGTTGGGCTTGAGCACCAGTGGGAAGTAGTTGGCAAGGATCTTGTCGTCCCGTCCCCCGGCAGCATGCACCGCGATGGTGTAGATGCTGAGGAACTCCGACGGATGCGACTTGCCGTCGTACTTCTCTGGTACGTGTGGCTTGAAATTCTTTGTGCTGGGCCACTAGACTTGCCGCAGCTCACGGGTAAACGTAGGGCAACCTACCGCGTACGGCAAGTCGCCTGGTTCCCCTGGCGCATGCATGTCGACAGAGGGCCCAGCGCGCTGGTCCGATTGACGTCGCGCTTCTCTTCGGCGCTCGATGCGAGTACGAGCGTCTTCTTGCCGTCGTTCGTGAAGAACTTGGCGTTGATCGCGACGAGCTCGTGGATCTGATGACGCGGTGGAGTCGCTGTCGAGGTGGATCCGGCGAGTCGGCGATCTTGGCCTTCGGGGCGGAGAGTGCACAGTGGTTGCAACCCCACCAGTCTTGTCGCCACCGGCTCGTGCCTGGCTGACTTGCCGCAGCTGCGACGTGCTCGGCTGCCGTTGAGTGTCGCCGTTGGCGAAGCCGATGAGACTCTGAATGGTAGCCCTCCAGTCGTCGATCTTGTCTGCCGTTGGAGGGTAGTCCAGGAGCAGTTGAGCTCGCGCCAAAGCTTCTTCTGCAGTGGTGGGTGGCGGTGGCGAACGGTGCGAGGAGCGGGATATGCTCGGACTTCTAACTATGTTAGAAGGAGCAGTATACCGTCCAGGCGACCGTGCCTTGCTCGTGCCAGCATGTTGGCGTGCATGCTGGTCTTGAGCACTCCGTGATCCACCAGCTCGATCTTGGTCCAGCAAACGCATGGTACCGTGAGTACCATGACGCTGCCGGTCCCGCGCCTCCTGAGATGGGCGCGGTGCATGTACGGACGCCGAGGTCTTGGAGTGCGCCCGGTCGTTGTGGGAGCCGGCTACGCCGCCGATGGGCAGCGCAGCCTTGTCCTTGGACCTGGCAGCACCGTGAGCTCCCTCGCCGACGCCCGTTCTTCCGCCGGCGTCTGCCCCATCAGCCGTTTGCTCCGGCGGTGGTGGGTTCGGCGCGGATGGAGCAGCCGCCTCCGAAGCCTTCTTCTTCGGCGGCATGTCGATGAAGATGATGAAGATCTAGCTCGTGTGAACGCCGGATCTGGTTCACACAACCTCGACTTCTCCGCGTTCAGCTCCGACGAGGAAGAAGAAGAGTAAGATTCTCTTGTTGTACTCGTAGTTCTTCAATTCTTGCTGTTTGTCTTGTATCTCATTTGCTTTACTCTGAACTTATTCCTTTTTAGGACTCTGGCCCAGAGAGCAGCGAAGAGGGCCAAGGTCCCGGTGATTATCATCGAGGACGAACCCACCGCGACAGCAGGGGGCGCGTCCGAGACAATCTTGCCGGACCCGGCAACTGTTCTCCAGAGCAGCCCCCAGCGTAAGAATATGGTTCACTTCCCGCTGTGAGGTGCGCATGGATACTCTGTCTTTGCTGATATCTGACTGTTGGTTTGTGTAGGAGCAGAGCAGCCCCACCAGGAGCCAAGGGAGAGCTCTCCGGCAAGGGAGAAGTCTCCGGCAAGGGGGAGTAGGTTCCCTTGGCCGCTTGGCGGGAGCAGTGGCGGTGGTCTGAGACGACCCCGCTCCGGCTGCCGCCGCGGCGTGAGAAGCGGCAGGAGTAGAAGCGGTGGTCTGGGAGGGCCCCGCTCCAGTTGCCGTCGCAGCGTGAGGTGCTCCCGCGGCAACAGTGCTTGCCGCGGTGGAGCGTGTCACGCGGCGCGACGACTGTTGACTCGCCTGTCGCTCCGCTACGTCACCGGCCTTGCGGAGACGCCTTCTTGGTGGGGATGGAGGCTCTGCTTGCGGCGAGCTGCCTGAAGATGAGGAGGAAGAGGAGTTGATTTCCAGCGAGCCGCTTGTATCCTTGGTGGGCTCGCTTGACTCGACGTCATGCCCGGCAAGCTCTCTCTCGCCGGTGGGCTCCCCTCGCTCGGCACGGCTTGCCGCTTCTGCTGCCTCTGCCTCCTCCACGGTGAATCCAAATTCGCCCGCGGCTACGGCTGCCGCCGCCTCTTCCAGCCTAGTGGCGATGCGTGTCATCTCCGCATCGGTGGTGTCGCGGGTGAGGCTATCCTTTTCGTCGGAGCGGATCGGCACTTCTACCAAGCCATCGAAGAATTGCTGCACGACATCGTCTGCAGGCTCTTGCCAAGTTGGGACAATTCCATGCGAATCGCACAGCGGCATCATTGCACGGATGCGGTCGAGCGCGGAGTTGTTGCACAACGGAACGACACCCCCCGGCAACCTGAACACTTCAGGATGTTGAGGGTCATACTTGAACAGCTCCTGGAGCATCGCGTTAAGCTCCAGAACAGTGAAGTTGAAGTTGAGGCCCGGCCGCAGCCTCATGATATCCACCGCATTCTTGAATTCCCAGGCGGGTCTCCCCCGTTCCTGCAGGGGGGCGATGCGGCGACGAAGAAAATCTGCGCCAACAGCGCCTACAGTGAGCCCGGCAAGCCTGAGGCGTAGGATCCGGGTGACGGCAATCTTCAGCCTATCGTCTTCCGGGGCCACGTCACTCCAATCGCTGCCGCGTGCTACTGGGACTTGGCGCCGGGCGTTAAACGGCTGCGGGTTCTCCTCGTCAATCCAGCACCAGTCTGCTCTCCATTCCTCCCACTTGCCGCGGAACTCTCCCTCCAGATAAGTGTCCTTCTTGCCGGCCCTCGAGATCCAAGCGATTCCGCCAGATAAAGGCTCTCCTCTCTCTACTCGGGGCATAAAGAAGTGGCGAAAAAGGGCTACATTGGGATGGACTCCGACAAAGTTTTCGCAGAGATGTGCGAAAACTGCCATGGTCAGAACAGCATTGGGGGTGAAATCAAGGAGGTGGAACCCGTAGGTGTTCATAATATCGCAGAAGAACTCAGAGAAGGGCGGGCAGAGCCCGCAGTAGAAGAACAAGGCGAAGAAAGGATATCCATTTGGAGCCGTCTTCCAAGCGGCGGCTGGAAGTACCTTCGTGCGCGGGTGCGCTCGCGTCTCCGTCGACCAGAAGAGGTAGTAGTTCTCCCTCAGCTCCCTCGCGGCGAGCTTGGGGGGGAAGACTGCCCGCTCCTTTCGCAGCGCCGCAAGCCACTGCGCCTCGGTCGACTTCACAACCTTCCCCTTGTCGGCTCTCGGAGCCATGGAGGAAGTGGTGGAGGAGGTCGACGGTGTTGGTGGTGCTGGTGGCGATGGGGGGCGGGGCGCTGCTCTCTTTCAGATTTGGGAAGACAAGGGAGCGGCGGAGATTTCCGAGATTGAAGCAGCAACCGGCGAATGGGCGAACTACCCCTGTTTCCCCTGCTTATAAAGAGGGAGGGGGCGGACGTTCCGCCTTTCCGAATAAAGAAACCACCCACGATCTCTCCCACGACGCCGCATTCAACGCGTGCCATTCGGGGAGGGCGCGGTGGATACGGAGAGAGATACGGCGTAACCCAGGCCACGCGTGCCCATGCCCTGCTTTGGGCCTGGTCCAACAGCGCTCGACACCGTGTGTGGCCCAGGCCCGGGGGCTCCTATCGGTGTACTAGAGTAGGGGTACCCTAGTATCCCGAACTTGTGCACGGGCAGTCGCAGCATCCCGCGGCAAGGCTTGCCGGGTGACTGCCAAGGTCCTCTGTGGTTCCTTTGGAGCCATTCAAGGACAAAGTATCCAAGCCAAGGAGACAAGACCCCGGCAAGAGGAGCTTGTCGGGAAGGCCAACAAAGGCATCTCAAGACCCCGGCAAGAGGAGCTTGCCGGGAAGGCCAACCAAGGCATCTCAAGGAACTTGCATCGACGCGCCACGTGTCCCGGCAAGGCCCGGTGAGCGACAAGCTCCCGGACGCGACAAAACAACAACCGCGGCAAGGCGCTTGCCGCGGCAAGCCACCACTCTGTGCCCGCGCTCCAGCACATCCACCAACGTGTCGCTCTGGGACCCTTCCAGGCGTACGTGGCGGGAGGCTGTGCAGCCAGCGGTGCGCGGTGGCCAGCGGCGCTGACAAGATTGCCATCGTGGCGAGTGGTGGCGTCCCTGACAGTCCCTTTTGCACTGTTTAGACGACGCAGACGGGCATTTAATGCCCTTGTCCCCTGCCGTCAGGGTTAGGTATGATACGCTGTAGCAGGTAGCTGTACCTACCGCATCACCTTTCCATTTTTACCCTTTGTCTCCGTTGCCACCTGTCGGTGACCCCTTGAGCATATAAAAGGAGGCCCGTGCGCAACGTAGAGGGAGGGGAGGGAGAACACTCACGCTCGGTCTCGTTAGCTGCTGGAGTGTACTGTAGCACTCCGCGCTCCCGATCAAGAACTCAATACAAACCACAAAGCAGGAGTAGGGTTTTACGCATCCGTGCGGCCCGAACCTGGGTAAACTGCTCGTGTGCTTCGCCTCGATCCGCTCTTCGTGCGACCGCCGCCCCCGCCGAACCGAAAGGGACTCGGCCCGCCGGTCCCATAGGTGCTCGTGGATCAGTACCCCGGCAATGATGCCTCAGAAGGGTTGGCTTCGCCTCTTATCAAAAATGTACTGCAACTATTCGGATGCTTGCATACGGAATTCCCGGTGATCCTGTGGATGAGTATGTCCGCATGAGTGTGTTCACATGCCTTGCATCATTGTACAAGTTTTGCAAAGCTGTGGTTGAGTGTTTGGCCCGGAGTACTTGTCAGAACACAATGCCGCAGATACAATCCGGTTGTTGGCGATCAATGAACACATTATAATTTGGGAGTCGTTGCACGTAGGTTGCATCATAATAGATTTAATGGAGATTTCTTTGGTGGAATTTATGCAACCCATATAGCTATTTTTCTTGGTATAACCATACGTGAGGATGATATTGAGTTGCCTCCTGCTTATTTGGATTATGAGGCTATGGTTCGTCATCATTTTGTTGAGAGGAACGATCAGTTCCTCTAGTACCGACTAATCTTTGACAGACGACGCACCTATCACGTCGCTCTCCCTACTTCTACTTTCTTTGACTTTCAGGCAAAAGGGAGATATTTTATAACCAGAGAGGAGGCGGAAGACTATAAGAGGAGGGCTGAGATAGCTCGCCTCCAAGCTGCAGCCCACGATGCAATGACTGCTGCATCTCAGTACGACCCCAACTACAACTTTGGATATCCGCCAGGCTATCTGTGGCATTATACCAACTTAGGCCAAAAGCCTAAGCTTGGGGGAGTACGTATTTTCCACCGACATTACATTTATGTTCACACACTCATTGCTAAATATCTGTGCTCATACTTTTTCATTGTAATATCAATGCTAGTTTATTTCCTTTTTATGCTTTCTTCTTGTGTGTTTGATAAACCTTAAGAAAAAACAAAAAAAATTAGTTGTAGCTTTTAGCTAGTTTTAATTTCCATGCTTGTAGTAATTATTAAAAAGAAAACGCAAAAAGATTTCATGTTCTTCATTTGCTTGTTGGGAGCTTTCCCATGTAAATAGTTTTATTTCTTTTCTTGTTCTTTAGGGGTGAGAGGAGAAGACCATGATGAAAATGTTGAGTGGCACTCATTTGCATTATTGTTGACCTAACAAAGAGCCCATATTACCTTGTCTTCTCTCTTGAATTGAATGCTTGCAGATTCCAGCTTAGTCCAATGCACGTACACTATTATTATTATCCACACTATTCGGTCGTGCAAGTGAAAGGCAATAATGATGATTATATGATGAACTTATTGAGATGAGAAAAATTGGTATGAACTCGACCTCTCTTATTTTTGTAAATATGATTAGTTCATCGTTCCTGATTCAACCTATTATGAATAAACATGTTTGCAATGACAATTAGAGATTATAGTTGCTTATGCCATGCTTAATTAGTTAGGAGTTTATAATGGTTTACCTTGCGTGCCAACATGCTATTAAAATGGTTGTGATGTGATATGATAGGGTGGTATCCTATTTTGAACGATTCAAGTGGCTTGACTTGGCACATGTTCACGCATGTAGTTGAAACAAAATCAACATAGCCTCTACGATATTTATGTTCATGGTGCATTATATCCTACTCATGTTTGCATTCAGTGTTGATTAATTTTAATGCATGTTCATGATTGTTGTCGCTCTCTAGCTGGTCGCTTCCCAGTCTTTTTCTAGCCTTCACTTGTACTAAGCGGGAATACTGCTTGTGCATCCAATTCCATAAACCCCAAAGTAGTTCCATATGAGTCCACCATACCTACCTATATACGGTATCTACCTGTCGTTCCAAGTAAATTTGTATGTGTCAAACTCTAAACCTTCAAATAAACATTATGTTTTGTATACTCGAATAGCTCATGTATCAACTAGGGTTGTCTGTATCTTCCATGCTAGGCGGGTTATTCTCAAGAGGAGTGGACTCCGCTCCTCACTCACGAGAACATGGCTGGTCACCGGGATGCCCGGTCCCATGCTTTAAGCAAATCAAAATCAAAATAATTGCAAACAAAACTCCCCCAGGATTGTTGTTAGTTGGAGGCACTCGTTGTTTCGAGCAAGCCATGGATTGATGCTTGTTGGTGGAGGGGGAGTATAAACTTTACCATTCTGTTTGGGAACCGCCTATAATGTGTGTAGCATGGAAGATATCGAGATCTCTCAGTTGTTATGTTGACAATGAAAGTATACCGCTCAAAATATTACTGATATCTATTTCAAAACCGAGCTCTAGCACCTATACAAATCCCTGCTTCCCTGTGCGAAGGGCCTATCTATTTACTTTTATGTTGAGTCATCATCCTCTTATTAAAAAGCACCAGTTGGAGAGCACCTCTGTCATTTGCATCCATTACTGTTAGTTTACATTGAGTATGACTTGACTGGATCTCTTTTACCATGAATTACAATGTCTAGTCAGTCCTTGATCTTTAAAGATGCTCTGCATTTATGTTTTGTGGTCTCAGAAAGGGCTAGCGAGATACCATCTTGTTATATCGTATCATGATTGTTTTGAGAAAGTGTTGTCATCCGAGATTTATTATTATTGCTCGCTAGCTGATTATGCCATTGATATGAGTAAACATGAGACCTAAGTGTTATTGTGAATATGGTTAGTTCATAATCTTTGCTGAAAACTTGAATGCTGGCTTTATATATTTGCAACAACAAGAGCAAATAGAGTTTGTAAAAGTTTTTCTTTATCACTTTCAGTTTATCAGCTGAATTGCTTGAGGACAAGCAAAGGTTTAAGCTTGGGAGAGTTGATACGTCTCCGTCGTATCTACTTTTCCAAACACTTTTGCCCTTGTTTTGGACTCTAACTTGTATGATTTGAATGGAACTAATATGGACTGACGCTGTTTTCAGCAGAATTGTCATGGTGTTATTTTTGTGCAGAAATAAAAGTTCTCGGAATGACCTGAAAATCAATGGATAATTATTTTGGAATATATAAAAAATACTGGAAGAAGAATCCACGTCAGGGGGGCCTCCACCTGTCCACGAGGGTGGGGGCGCGCCTGCCCCCTGGGCGCGCCCCCCTGCCTTGTGGTCCCCCTGACGCTCCACCGACCTCAACCTTGACTCCATATATTCGTGTTTGGGGAGAAAAAAAATCAGAGAGAAGGGTTCATCGCGTTTTAGGATACGGAGCCGCTACCAAGCCCTAAACTCTCTCGGGAGGGCTGATCTGGAGTCCGTTCGGGGCTCCGGAGAGGGGAATCCGTCGCCATCATCATCATCAACCTTCCTCCATCACCAATTTCATGATGCTCACCGCCGTGCGTGAGTAATTCCATCATAGGCTTGCTGGACGGTGATGGGTTGGATGAGATTTATCATGTAATCGAGTTAGTTTTGTTAGGGTTTGATCCCTAGTATCCACTATGTTCTGAGATTGATGTTGCTATGACTTTGCTATGCCTAATGCTTGTCACTAGGGCCCGAGTGCCATGATTTCAGATCTGAACCTATTATGTTTTCATGAATATATGTGAGTTCTTGATCCTATCTTGCAAGTCTATAGTCACCTATTATGTGTTATGATCCATTAACCCCGAAGTGACAATAATCGGGACCACTACCGGTGATGACCGTAGTTTGAGGAGTTCATGTATTCACTATTTGTTAATGCTTTGGTCCGATACTCTATTAAAGGAGGCCTTAATATCCCTTAGTTTCCATTAGGACCCCGCTGCCATGGGAGGGTAGGACAAAAGATGTCATGCAAGTTCTTTTCCATAAGCACGTATGACTATATTCGGAATACATGCCTACATTACATTGATGAACTGGAGCTAGTTCTGTGTCACCCTAGGTTATGACTGTTACATGATCGATCGCATCCGGCATAATTCTCCATCATCGATCCAATGCCTACGAGCTTTCCATATATTGTTCTTCGCTTATTTACTTTTCCGTTGCTATTGTTACAATCACTACAAAACACCAAAAATATTACTTTTGCTATTGTTACTTTTGCTACCATTACCACTACTATCATATTACTTTGCTACTAAATACTTTGCTGCAGATATTAAGTTATCTAGGTGTGGTTGAGTTGACAACTCAGCTACTAATACTTGAGAATATTCTTTGGCTCCCCTTGTGTCAAATCTATAAATTTGGGTTTAATACTCTACCCTTGAAAACTGTTGCGATCCCCTATACTTGTGGGTTATCAAGAAGTTTTGGGTGATCTCCAGAAAAGAATAAAGAAGTTGCGGCAGGAGTTGGAGGAGTGCCGAAGGTAGGAGTTGTGGGAGGCAGAGGTGAAGCGTGAGCAAGTGGTACGGTGAAAACTTGGACGGTTGGAGGAGCAGCTTGATATCTTTTGGCAGTAGCGGGCACATGTCAATTGGTTGACAAAGGGAGATCGTAACACAGATTACTTCCATGGTGTAGCGTTGGAGAGGAAGAGGCAAAATATGATTCATAAATTGAAGGGAGAGGATGGTGTGGAGGTAGAAGGGGAGGAGGGCTTAAAGGCTCTCATAACTAACCATTTCTCTAGCTTGTTTACCCCCATGGTAGGTTCTCAAATGGAGCAAGTTCTACATTGTGTTACGCCTCGTGTGACTCCACAAATGAACACCTTCCTCCAAAAAGAGTACATGGCTCAAGAAATAAAGAGTGCGCTGGATGATATGGGAGACTTAAAAGCCCTTGGGGCTGATGGTATGCCGGCTGTTTTCTACAAGAGATTTTGGGGGACGGTGTGTGAGGTTGTGGTACAAGAAGTTCTACGTGTATTGCAAGGCGGCAGCATACCGGAGGGATGGAATGAAACTATTGTGGTACTCATCCCATATGTTCGGAACCCGGATCATATCAAAGATCTTCGCCCTATTAGCCTTTGCAATGTGGTGTATAAGCTTGTTTCCAAAGTTCTCGCCAACCGACTCAAGGTGATCTTGGATGAACTCATATCAGCTAACCAAAGTGCATTTGTCCTGGGGCGGCTAATATCGGACAACACCATCCTTGCTTGTGAGATGACGCATTTTATGAGGAGAAAGAGAAGTGGAAAGGATGTTTATATGGCCCTCAAACTAGATATGAGCAAGGCTTATGATAGAGTGGAGTGGCCTTTTTGGAGGGCATGATGAAACGTTTGGGTTTTGTGGATGAGTTTACCCAACTGATTATGAAGTGTGTGACTACTGTGACCTACAGGTTTCGAGTTAACGGAGATATCACAGATGCTATCGTCCCTGGAAAGGGCCTGCGACAAGGTGACCCCATCTCACCCTATTTGTTTCTAATCTGCGCGGAAGGTTTCTCTACTTTGTTGCACCAAGCTGAAAGAGAGGGTAAAATCAATGGTATTAAGATTGCTCCTACGTCCCCAACGGTGAACCATTTTAAAAAGGCCAAGTGGTCAAAACAGAATTGGGCCACAAGGGCCCAATAGTAGTGGTGGCGCCTCCTTTCTCCTCATGGAAAGAGGAGAGGAAGGTGATGACCCACAAGTATAGGGGATCTATCGTAGTCCTTTCAATAAGTAAGAGTGTCGAACCCAACGAGGAGCAGAAGGAAATGATAAGCGGTTTTCAGCAAGGTATTCTCTGCAAGTACTGAAATAAGTGGTAACAAATAGTTTTGTGATAAGATAGGTTGTAACGAACAACAAGTAACAAAAGTAAATAAAGTGCAGCGAGGTGGCCCAATCCTTTTGTAGCAAAGGACAAGCTGGAACAAACTCTTATAATAGGAAAAGCGCTCCCGAGGACACATGGGAATATCGTCAAGCTAGTTTTCATCACGTTCATATGATTCGCATTCGATACTTTGATGATTTGATATGTGGGTGGACCGGTGCTTGGGTGCTGTTCTTACTTGAACAAGCATCCCACTTATGATTAACCTCTATGCAAGCATCCGCAACTACAACAAAAGTATTAAGGTAAACCTAACCATAGTATGAAATATATGGATCCAAATCAGCCCCTTACGAAGCAACGCATAAACTAGGGTTTAAGCTTCTGTCACTCTAGCAACCCATCATCTACTTATTACTTCCCAATGCCTTCCTCTAGGCCCAAATAATGGTGAAGTGTTATGTAGTCGACGTTCACATAACACCACTAGAGGCTAGACAACATACATCTTATCAAAATATCAAACGAAATACCAAATTCACATGACTACTAATAGCAAGACTTCTCCCTTGTCCTCAGGAACAAACGTAATTACTCACAAAGCATATTCATGTTCATAATCAGAGGGGTAATAATACGCATATAGGATCTGAACATATGATCTTCCACCAAATAAACCAACTAGCATCAACTACAAGGAGTAATCAACACTACTAGCAACCTACTAGCACCAATCCCGGACTTTGAGACAAGAATTGGATACAAGAGATGAACTAGGGTTTGGAGATGAGATGGTGCTGGTGAGGATGTTGATGGAGATTGCCCTCTCCCGATGAGAGGAGCGTTGGTGATGACGATGGTGATGATTTCCCCCTCCCGGAGGGAAGTTTCCCCGGCAGAACAGCTCTGCCGGAGCTCTAGATTGGATCCGCCAAGGTTCAGCCTCGTGGCGGCGGAGTCTCGTCCCGAAAAGTTCCTTTTTATTTTTTTCTCATCGAAAGACCTCATATAGGAGAAGATGGGCATCGGAGAGCCACCAGGGGGCCCACGAGGTAGGGGGGCGCGCCCTAGGGGGGGCGCCCCCCACCCTCGTCAGCAGGGTGTGGGCCCCCTGGCCTTCATCTTTGGCGTGGATTTTTCTTTATTTCTTTTAAGACGTTTCGTGGAGTTTCAGGAATTTTGGAGTTGCGCAGAATAGGTCTCTAATATTTGCTCCTTTTCCAGACCAGAATTCCAGTTGCCGGCATTCTCCCTCCTTATGCAAACCTTGTAAAATAAGAGAGAATAGCCATAAGTATTGTGACATAAAGTGAAATAACAGTCCATAATGTGATAAATATCGATATAAAAGCATGATGCAAAATGGACGTATCAACTCCCCCAAGCTTAGACCTCGCTTTTCCTCAAGCGAAAAGCCGATAACAATAAATATGTCCTCATGTTTAGAGGTAGAGGCGTCGAAAAAAATAAAATACGGACATGAAGGCATCATGATTATTCTCATAACAGCAACATATATAGATTTTGTCATATGATTACTTATGTTCAAGTGATGATCTATTCACAATGCAAGAGTATAAATCATAAACCTTATTGGGCTCCGACAAACTATAATCTCAGTTATTGAAGCAATTACAATTTATCATAACATCGGAAAGAGTCCATGTCAGAGCTAAAAAGCAAGTCCACATACTCAACTATCATTTAGTCCTCCATAATTGCTAACACTCACGCGATACTTGTGGTTACGGAGTTTTAATCGGACACAGAGAAAGATAGGGGCTTATAGTTTTGCCCCACAACCTTTTACCTCAAAGGTAATGTCAACAATAATGGTTCATGCTCCCCTACATCCAATTAGATATATGTATATCATGTTCTTTCCAACATGCTGAGCTTGCCAAAGGATAAAATGAAAAAGAAAAGGTGAAGATCACCATGGCTCTTGCATAAGGTAGAAGATAATAATAAAGGATAGGCCCTTCGCAGAGGGAAGTAGAGGTTGCCATGCGCTTTTATGGTTGGATATATAAAATCTCAATGCGAAAGAATGTCACTTTATATTGCCCCTTGTGATATGAACCTTTATTATGCAGTCCGTCGCTTTTATTACTTCCACATCACAAGATCGTATAAAGCTTATTTCTCCCACACCAATCAATCATACATATTTAGAGCAATTTTTATTGCTTTGCACCGATGACAACTTACTTGAAGGATCTTACTCAATCCATAGGTAGATATGGCGGACTCTCATGGCAAAATTGGTTTAAGGGTATTTGGAAGCACAAGTAGTATTTCTACTTGGTGCTGAGAATTTGGCTAGCATGAGGGGGAAAGGCAAGCTCAACAAGTTAGAGGATCCATGACAACATACTTTATCTTAGATATAAGAAATACATAACTCATTACTTTGTCTTCCTTGTCCAACATCAACTCTTTAGCATGTCATATTTTAATGAGTGCTCCCAATCATAAAAGATGTCAATGATAATATATCTATATGTGAAAACCTCTCTTTCTTTATTACTTCCTATTAATTGCAACAATGACCAAAGCTATGTTTGCCAACTCCCAACAACTTTTAATCATCATACTCTTTCTATGTGAAGTCATTACTCTCAATAAGATCAATATGAACTTTTTATTTCTTTTTATTCTTTTTCTCTTTCTTTTATTCACCCAAGATCATGGCAAAATAATCAAGCCCTTGACTCAACACTAATATTTATTATATATAGCTCACGGACTCGTTTACATAGAGAGATCATAAAGCAAAACTCAAAACTAGATCATGCCATAAACTTTATTCTACTAGATCAAGATACTACTAATAGGATCGAACTAAGAAAAACGGTAAAGATAGTGTTGGGGAACGTAGCAAAAATTCAAAATTTTCTATGCATCACCAAGATCAATCTATGGAGTAATCTAGCAACGAGGGGAAGGAGAGTGCATCTACATACCCTTGTAGATCGCTAAGCGGAAGCGTTCAAGTGAACGGGGTTGATGGAGTCGTACTTGTCGTGATCCAAATCACCGATGATCCTAGTGCCGAACGGACGACACCTCCGTGTTCAACACACGTACAGCCCGGTGACGTCTCCTATGCCTTGATCCAGCAAGGGGAGAAGGAGAGGTTGGGGAAGACTCCATCCAGCAGCAGCACGACGGCGTGGTGGTGGTGGAGGAGCGCGAGACTCCAGCAGGGCTTCGCCAAGCACTATGAGAGACGAGGAGGAAGAGGGGTAGGGCTGCGCCAACAGGGAGATTGAATCGTGTGTTGGGCTGCCCCTTTGCTCAAGTATATATAGGGGGAGGGGAGGGGCTGCGCCCCCACCTAGGGTTCCCTCCCTAGGGGTGGCGGCAGCCCCCAGATCCCATCTAGGAGGCGGCCAAGGGGGAGAGAGAGGGGGGCGCACCTAGGGTGGGCCTTAGGGCCCATCTGCGCCTAGGGTTTGCCCCCTCTCCCCTTGAGGACGCCTTGGGCCTTGGTGGGAGGCGCCCCAGCCCACCTAGGGGCTGGTCCCTTCCCACTATTGGCCCATGTAAGCCTCCGGGGCTGGTGGCCCCACCTGGTGGATCCCCGGACCCCTCCGGTGGTCCCGGTACACTACCGGTGATGCCCGGAACAATTCCGGTGGCCAAAACCATACTTCCTATATATCAATCTTTACCTCCGGACCATTCCGGAACTCCTCGTGATGTCCGGGATCTCATCCGGGACTCTGAACAACATTCGGTAACCGCATACATACTTTCCCTATAACCCTAGCGTCATCGAACCTTAAGTGTGTAGACCCCACGGGTTCGGGAGTCATGCAGACATGGCCGAGACAACTCTCCGGTCAATAACCAACAGCGGGATCTGGATACCCATGTTGGCTCCCACATGCTCCACGATGCTCTCATCGGATGAACCACGATGTCAAGGATTTAATCAACCCCGTATACAATTCCCTTTGTCTAGCGGTACGATACTTGCCCGAGATTCGATCGTCGGTATCCCGATACCTTGTTCAATCTCATTACCGACAAGTCTCTTTACTCGTTCCGTAACACATCATCCCGTGATCAACTCCTTGGTCACATTGTGCACATTATGATGATGTCCTACCGAGTGGGCCCAGAGATACCTCTCCGTTTACACGGAGTGACAAATCCCAGTCTCGATTCGTGCCAACCCAACAGACACTTTCGGAGATACCTGTAGTGTACCTTTATAGCCTCCCAGTTACGTTGTGACGTTTGGCAAACCCAAAGCACTCCTACGGTATCCGGGAGTTGCACAATCTCATGGTCTAAGGAAATGATACTTGACATTAGAAAAGCTTTAGCATACGAACTACACGATCTTTTGTGCTAGGCTTAGGATTGGGTCTTGTCCATCACATCATTCTCCTAATGATGTGATCCCGTTATCAACGACATCCAATGTCCATGGTCAGGAAACTGTAACCATCTATTGATCAACGAGCTAGTCAACTAGAGGCTTACTAGGGACATGGTGTTGTCTATGTATCCACACATGTATCCAAGTTTCCTATCAATACAATTATAGCATGGATAATAAACGATTATCATGAACAATGAAATATAATAATAATAACTAATTTATTATTGCCTCTAGGGCATATTTCCAACAGATAGGAGTTGTGATTGTGATACGATACCGGGGCACCTCCCCCAAGCTTGGCAGTTGCCAAGGGGAGTGCCCATACCCATGTGATTATGTCTCCTTGGTTGGTGAAGAATGTGGCGGTGACGGATAATCGCACATTGAGGTAAGAGGTCCTCCAGCTTGCGAATAATGCCCTTGAGTGCAACAATATGCTCCTTCAACAAAATATTTTCTTGTGTGAGATACTTGTTTTGTATACGAGCTAACTCAATCATCTTGAAAGCTTCGATCTTAGTTGGGGTGAGAAGATTATGATCAAGTTGGAGGGTGTCTTTTGCTGCGGGAGCTTGATCCTCCGTGGCCTTCTTGATCCTTTCATCCTTGTTGACCCTCGTGGGTTCTTCCCTCTTCAGATCTATCTTCATTAACCAAGCATCGTTATCACCAATGTTGGAAGAGGGAGACGACATGATGCCTAGCCTGGAAAACCCTGACAGAAAACAGCTCGAAACAAGAACAGAGGAGGTTTGCGTGATACGGGAGTCAAAACCTTCGGGAGAATATATAATGAATTTTTACCGACCAAAATACGTATCGTGCAAGAAAACGGAGTCCGGAAGGCTCACGA
The DNA here is from genome assembly GCF_003073215.2 of Triticum urartu. Classification (NCBI taxonomy): domain Eukaryota; kingdom Viridiplantae; phylum Streptophyta; class Magnoliopsida; order Poales; family Poaceae; genus Triticum; species Triticum urartu. Next base: position 534,152,586 of record NC_053027.1, on the reverse strand, counting down.
GGTTGGGGGACGCGCCCACCACCCTCGTGGGGCCCTCGTGTCCTTCCTGGACTGCTACTTATTTTTCTATTTTTCTAAATATTCCAAAACGGAGAAATATTGCCTTAAAAATTGTTTTGGAGTCAGTTTACTTACCTTACCACATACCTATTCCTTTTCGGAGTCTGAAACGTTCCGAAAAGTGTCCCTTATGTATTCCTTCGGGGTTACGGTTTCAATAATATTGGTTTCAACATTTATGGGATTACCTGAGATATAATGTTTAATTCTTTGACCGTTTACCACCTTCAGATTTGTGCCCTCGAAGTTATTGATTTTTATGGCACCGGAACGATAGACCTCCTCGATAACATAGGGGCCTTCCCATTTAGAGAGATGTTTTCCTGCAAAAAATCTTAGACGAGAGTTGTATAGCAATACATAATCACCTACATTAAACTCACGCTTTTGTATCCTTTTGTCATGCCATCTTTTAACTTTTTCTTTAAACAACTTGGCATTTTCATAAGCTTGGGTTCTCCATTCATCAAGTGAGCTAATATCAAATAACCTCTTCTCACCGGAAAGTTTAAAATCATAGTTAAGCTCTTTAATAGCCCAATATGCCTTATGTTCTAGTTCGAGAGGTAAGTGACATGCTTTTCCATAAACCATTTTATACGGAGACATACCCATAGGATTTTTGTATGCAGTTCTATAAGCCCATAACGCATCATCAAGTTTCTTAGACCAATTCTTTCTAGACCTATTAACAGTCTTTTGCAAAAATAATTTGAGCTCTCTATTGCTCAACTCTACTTGACCACTAGACTGTGGGTGATAAGGAGATGCAATTCTATGATTAACATCATATTTAGCAAGCATTTTACGGAAAGCACCATGAATAAAGTGTGAACCACCATCAGTCATTAAATATCTAGGGACTCCAAACCTCGGGAAAATAACTTCTTTAAGCATTTTAATAGAAGTGTTATGATCAACACTACTAGTTGGAATAGCTTCTACCCACTTAGTAACGTAATCAACAGCAACTAGAATATGTGTGTATCCATTAGAGGCAGGAAAAGGTCCCATATAATCAAAGCCCCAAACATCAAATGGTTCAATTACAAGAGAATAATTCATAGGCATTTCTTGATGTCTACTAATATTACCAATTCTTTGACATTCATCACAAGACAAGACAAACTTACGGGCATCCTTGAAGAGACTAGGCCAACAAAAACCAGATTGCAATACCTTATGTGCAGTTCTATCTCCAGCGTGGTGTCCTCCATAAGACTCAGAGTGACACTTGCGTAGGATCTGTTCCTGTTCATGCTCAGGTACACAACGTCTAATAACACCATCTACTCCTTCTTTATAAAGATGTGGGTCATCCCAAAAGTAATGTCTTAAATCATAGAAAAACTTTTTCTTTTGTTGGTATGTGAAGCTAGGTGGTATAAATTTAGCAACAATATAATTAGCATAATCAGCATACCATGGAGTACTACGAGAAGTACTTATAACATTTAATTGTTCATCAGGAAAGTTATCATTAATAGGTAGTGGTCATCAAGAATATTTTCTAACCTAGACAGGTTGTCTGCAACGGGGTTCTCAGCTCCCTTTCTATCAACAATATGCAAATCAAATTCTTGTAGCAAGAGAACCCATCTAATAGGTCTAGGTTTAGCATCTTTCTTTTCCATAAGATATTTAATAGCAACATGATCTATTTGAATAGTTACTTTAGAATCAACAATATAAGATCTGAACTTATCACAAGCAAATACAACTGCTAAAAGCTCTTTTTCAGTAGTAGCATAATTTCTTTGAGCATTGTCTAGAGTCTTACTAGCATAATGAATAACATTTAATTTCTTATCAACTCTTTGCCCTAGAACAGCACCTACATCATAATCACTAGCATCACACATAATTTCAAAGGGTAAATTCCAATCAGGTGGCTGAACAACAGGTGCAGTGACTAATGCTTTCTTAAGTATTTCAAATGCTTCTACACAATCATCATCAAAGACAAATGGTATATCTTTTTGCAATAAATTAGTCAGAGGCCGAGAAATTTTTGAGAAGTCCTTAATGAACCTCCTATAAAATCTGGCGTGACCAAGGAAACTTCTTATACCTTTGATGTCCTTGGGGCATGGCATCTTTTCAATAGCATCAACCTTGGCTTTATCAACTTCAATACCTCTTTCAGAAACTTTGTGCCCCAAGACAATACCTTCATTAACCATAAAGTGGCACTTTTCCCAATTCAAGACAAGATTATTTTCTTCACATCTCTGAAAAACTCGATCAAGATTGCTCAAGCAATCATCAAAAGAGGAACCATAGACGGAAAAGTCGTCCATGAAAACCTCACAAATCTTTTCACAAAAGTCAGAGAATATAGCCATCATGCATCTTTGAAAGGTAGCAGGTGCATTACATAAACCAAAAGGCATACGTCTATAAGCAAAAGTACCAAAAGGGCATGTAAAAGTAGTCTTTGATTGATCTCTAGCCGACACGGGTATTTGAGAGAAACCGGAATAACCATCTAGAAAGCAATAGTGTGTATGTTTGCATAATCTTTCTAGAATTTGATCAATAAAAGGTAAGGGGTAAAGATCTTTCTTGGTAGCTTTATTTAATTTGCGGAAATCAATTACCATCGTATAACCTGTGATAATTCTTTGTGGAATCAATTCATGTTTATCATTAGGAACAACAGTAATACCTCCCTTCTTAGGGACACAATGGACAGGACTTACCCACTCACTATCAGCAACGGGATAGATTATACCTGCCTCCAGAAGCTTTAGTATTTCTTTTCTTACCACTTCTTTCATTTTAGGATTCAGACGTCGTTGAGGATCACGAACTGGTTTGGCATCTGCTTCCAAATTTATTTTATGTTGACATAGAGTGGGACTAATGCCCTTAAGATCATCAAGAGTATATCCAATAGCAGCACGATGCTTCTTTAGAGTTTTAAATAATCTTTCTTCTTCATGCTCTAAAAGGTTAGCACTAATAATAACAGGATATATCTTCTTTTCATCAAGATAAGCATATTTAAGATTATCAGGAAAAGGTTTGAGCTCAAACACGGGATCACCCTTGGGTGGAGGAGGATCCCCTAAAATTTCAACAGGCAAATTGTGATGCAGAATAGGTTCCTGTTTAAAGAATAATTCATCTATTTCCCTTCTTTCATTCATGAACATATCATTCTCATGGTCTAGCAAATAGTGTTCTAAAGGATCACTAGGAGGTACTGCAATAGAAGCAAGATCAATAATTTCATCCTTACTAGGTAATTCTTCCTCATGATGTTGTTTACTAAATTTAGAGAAATTAAACTCATGAACCATATCATCCAAGCCAACAGTAACAACATTCTTAGTGCAATCTATGGTAGCATTGACAGTATTTAAGAAGGGTCTACCAAATATAATGGGACAAAAGCTATCTTGCGGAGAAGTAAGAACAAGAAAATCAGCAGGATATTTAGTTTTCCCACACAAGACTTCAACATCTCTAACAATTCCAATTGGTGAAATAGTATCTCTATTGGCAAGTTTAATTGTGACATCAATATCTTCTAACTCAATAGGTGCAATTTCATTCTTAATTTCTTTGTATAAGTCATGAGGTATAACACTAGCACTAGCACCCATACCACATAAGCCATGATAACAATGATCTCCTATTTTAACAGAAATAACAGGCACGCCTACCACAGGTATATGTTTATCTTTAGCACAAGGTTTAGCAATTCTAGCAGTTTCACCTTCGAACTGAATAACATGCCCATCAATATTATCAGACAAGAGATCTTTAACAATAGCAATATTAGGTTCTACTTTAACTTGCTCAGGAGGTGTATAAGTTCTAATATTGCTTTTACGAACAACAGTTGAAGCTTTAGCATGATCCTTTATTCTAACAGGGAAAGGTGGTTTCTCAATATAAGAAGTAGGAACAATAGGATCATTATAAGTGACAGTCTTTTCTTCAACTTTAATAGGTGCAACTACTTTTACTTCTATGGGAGGATGATATTTAAACCACTTCTCCTTAGGGAGATCAACATAAGTAGCAAAAGATTCACAGAAAGAAGCTACTATCTCAGAGTCAAGTCCATATTTAGTGCTAAACTTACGGAAAATATCGGTGTCCATAAAAGATTTAACACAATCAAACTTAGGTGTCATACCTGACTCCTTACCTTCGTCAAGGTCCCAATCTTCAAAGTTGCATTTAATTCTATCCAATAAATTCCATTTGAATTCAATAGTCTTCATCATAAAAGAGCCAGCATAAGAAGTATCGAGCATGGTGCGATTGTTTTCAGAAAGCCGAGCATAAAAACTTTGCATAATTATTTCTCTTGAGAGCTCATGATTGGGGCATGAATATAACATTGATTTAAGCCTCCACCAAGCTTGAGCGATGCTTTCTCCTTCGCGAGGCCAGAAATTATATATATAATTGCGATCACGATGAACAAGATGCATAGGGTAATACTTTTGATGAAATTCCAACTTCAATCTTTTATAGTCCCATGATCTCATATCATCACATAGCCTATACCATATCAATGCGTCTCTCTTCAAAGATAAAGGGAAGACCTTCTTCTTAGCAACATCATCGGGTATACCTGCAAGCTTAAATAATCCACAAACTTCATCCACATATATTAAGTGTTCATCAGAATGCTTTGTTCCATCTCCTGTAAAAGGGTTAGCTAGCAGTTTTTCCATCATACTCGAAGGAAATTTAAAAGGAGTTTCATTTTCAATAGGTTCAGTAGGTTGAGGAGCAACTCTTTGCTCTACTGGACAGGGTGAAGATACCCCGAACAAGCCCCTCAGAGAATTACTTTCCATAGTAACAAGTGACAGTAAATTTCAGCACACTATATAAATTTTTCCTTACCAAATTCCACCTACCAAAGGCGCTACACTCCCCGGCAACGGCGCTAGAAAAGAGTCTTGATGACCCACAAGTATAGGGATCTATCGTAGTCCTTTCGATAAGTAAGAGTGTCGAACCCAACGAGGAGCAGAAGGAAATGATAAGCGGTTTTCAGCAAGGTATTCTCTGCAAGTATTGAAATAAGTGGTAACATATAGTTTTGTGATAAGATAGGTTGTAACGAGCAACAAGTAACAAAAGTAAATAAAGTGCAGCGAGGTGGCCCAATCCTTTTGTAGCAAAGGACAAGCCGGAACAAACTCTTATAATAGGAAAATCGCTCCCGAGGACACATGGGAATATCGTCAAGCTAGTTTTCATCACGTTCATATGATTCGCGTTTGATACTTTGATAATTTGATATGTGGTGGACCGGTGCTTGGGTGCTGTTCTTACTTGAACAAGCATCCCACTTATGATTAACCTCTATTGCAAGCATCCGCAACTACAACAAAAGTATTAAGGTAAACCTAACCATAGCATGAAACATATGGATCCAAATCAGCCCCTTACGAAGCAACGCATAAACTAGGGTTTAAGCTTCTGTCACTCTAGCAACCCATCATCTACTTATTACTTCCCAATGCCTTCCTCTAGGCCCAAATAATGGTGAAGTGTTATGTAGTCGACGTTCACATAACACCACTAGAGGCTAGACAACATACATCTTATCAAAATATCAAACGAATACCAAATTCACATGACTACCTCAGGAACAAACGTAATTACTCACAAAGCATATTCATGTTCATACAGAGGGGTAATAATCTGCATATAGGATCTGAACATATGATCTTCCACCAAATAAACCAACTAGCATCAACTACAAGGAGTAATCAACACTACTAGCAACCTACTAGCACCAATCCCGGACTTTGAGACAAGAATTGGATACAAGAGATGAACTAGGGTTTGGAGATGAGATGGTGCTGGTGAAGATGTTGATGGAGATTGCCCTCTCCCGATGAGAGGAGTGTTGGTGATGACGATGGTGATGATTTCCCCCTCCCGGAGGAAAGTTTCCCCAGCAGAACAGCTCTGCTGGAGCTCTAGATTGGATCCGCCAAGGTTCCGCCTCGTGGTGGCGGAGTCTCATCCCGAAAAGTTCCTTTTTATTTTTTTCTCATCGAAAGACCTCATATAGGAGAAGATGGGCGTCGGAGAGCCACCAGGGGGCCCACGAGGTAGGGGGCGCCCCACCCTCGTGAGCAGGGTGTGGGCCCCCTGGCCTTCATCTTTGGCGTGGATTTTTCTTTACTTCTTTTAAGACGTTCCGTGGAGTTTTAGGACTTTTGGAGTTGCGCAGAATAGGTCTCTAATATTTTCTCCTTTTCCAGACCAGAATTCCAGCTGTCGGCATTCTCCCTCCTTATGTAAACTTTGTAAAATAAGAGAGAATAGCCATAAGTATTGTGACATAAAGTGAAATAACAGTCCATAATGCGATAAATATCGATATAAAAGCATGATGCAAAATGGACGTATCAACTCACTATTGGTGATGCAAGCAAGTGTACAGGGGGTCCAAACGGTGAAATCTATCTTGCAAGTCTATGCATAGAGCTCTGGTCAAGTCATCAATAGGGAGAAATCTTCTGTGATGTTCAGCTCAAATGCAAGGCAGAGTTTCAAAAACTTGATACTCCAGGAACTTCAGCTTGGGACTGAGGCCAACGGTGGGAAATACTTGGGGCTGCCCACCTACATTGGAAAATCTGTTAAGAAGTGCTTCCTCTACATAAAAGACAGAATTGTAGGCTGGTTGCAAGGAGGCTTGGAAAGAGTGTTGTCTACTGCCGGTAAAGAGATTTATGTCAAAGCCATCGCACAAGCAATTCCAACCTATGCTATGGCTTGTTTTGATCTTACGAGGTCCTTGTGTGATGAAATAAGCCAGTTCATATGTCGTTACTGGTGGAATCAGGAAGAGGATGAGAGGAAGATGCATTGGATAGGTTGGGAGAAGACGAAACTCTCGAAGGAGGAGGGGGGTTTGGGCTTCCGAGATCTGCACTCCTTTAACTTGGCCATGTTGGCGCGACAAGGATGGCGTCTTATTAAAGCCCCAGACTCTCTGTGTGCGGAGGTGCTCCGAGCGAAGTACTATCCCAACGGAGATATCCTAGTTGTTGTGCATGTGAAAGGAATGAGCTATGTATGGAGGAGTATCTTAAGGGGCATTGAGGTGCTGAAGGAAGGCCTAATTTGGCGTATCGGGGGTGGAACCAATGTGAGGATCTGGGAAGATCCATGGATCCCGAGGGGTGTTACGCGCAGACCAGCATCATACCAAGGCCCGAATCTCCTCATCAAAGTTTCCGAGCTGATCGATCCGAACACAGGCAGTTGGGACCGTAATCTTGTGTCAGACTGTTTCCACCCAGACGATGTCCCCATCATTTTGAGTATCCCAATCTGCGAGCATGGGGAAGATTTTATGGCATGGCATTTTGACAGCAAGGGCATCTTTTTTGTGAAACAGCCTACAAAATCCATGTTCAGATGATGAAGGAAGAAGCAAGGCGGCAGAAGGGGCAAAGTTCTTCTGATGTACAACCAACCTCTGAAGTTTTTCGAGCCATTTGGAAGGTTAAATGCCCACCAAGAGTCCACCATTTCCTTTGGAGATTAGCACATAACAGTCACCCAATGTATATGAACGTTAGAAGACGAGGGGTGGAGCTTGACACACGATGTGCAGTATGTGGGAAGCTTTTTGAGGATGGCGGCCACCCTTTTCTCAACTATAAATTCATCAAGCAACGATGGCGAGCTCTGCTACTTGAGGATATCAAACTCAAACTAGTCCAATGTACATCTGCTAAAGAAACTCTGTCAGTTATCCTCAGACTGCCTGAAGAGAGGAAGCTGCTTTCCATTGCTTTGCTTTGGTGTTGGTGGGCTGAGCGGAACAGAGGCAATCATGGGGAGAAACGGCTCGAGGTTGAAGCATTTCGATACACTGTTTGTCATCATGCAAATGAATGGAAAGAGTTCTTGTGCGCAAAGCCGACTACACCGGTTCGACAACAAGATAAATGGGTGAAGCCCCGTACTTATATGGTTAAAATTTACATTGATGCTGCGTTTGCAGACCAAACAAGGTCTGGAGGCTGGGGCATAATATGCAGAGATGACACCCAGGATGTTCGTTTTGCTGCAGCTGGAGCCCGTCTTGATCTGAACAGCGCACTTCATGCTGAAATAATTGCCCTTCTTGAAGCTGTGACGCTGGCGGACAGGCTTGGTGTTGGGCGCGTGATTTTTGAAACCGACTGTCTGGTCCTTCAGCAGGCCATGAACTCAAATGTCTATGCTTTCTCGCCCCTGGGTGTTCTGTTTAGTGAGATCGGGTTTAAACTTAGGACCCTTTTCATTGAGGCCCAGGTGGTGTTTGTGCCGAGACTTTGTAATGGTCCAGCGCATGTGCTGGCTTCCATAGGTGCATGTTTAGCTGATGGTGAGCACCGTGAATGGTTCACCAGCTACCCCGATGATGTACTCAGTGCTGTGACCGGCGATCGAGCCGTGTGTTAATGAAATACGAGTGTTCCATTTCAAAAAAACATGCACATATGTTCGATAATATAGGGAAAAAAAGGTTCATATGACTACACGATTGAAGACATGCAAGAAGTGGTGGTAACTAGAGACTTTAACACAACCGGAAGCAATAGCAAACTGTGAATTGTAGGAATCGAAGACTATGCGCTTGTAAGCTAGGAAAATGTACATAGAATGCATGATCTCGAGCAAGAACTGCATCATGGCATAAGCAAGTATATAGCATAGAAACCAATAGTAATGTGGACGTGGCGTTTTGGCTCATAGGTGCATATACACCTATTAGAGCAACTCTAGCAGACCCCCGCATCCCGCCGGCCCGCAAAATGCGTTTGCAGTTCGCGTAAAATGACCTTTGCGGGCCGGCGCGGACGACCACAGATGCAGACCCCTCAAACGGACCCGCATAAAAGTATATTTGCAAAATATGTTTTTTTACGGGTTGGCTTTGCGGGGTCTGCTCTTTGCGCCGCTGCATCCCACATCTCATCAGCCCACAAATATCAAATCCAACATATTACAACAAACATAAGCAAAACTAAATTATTCAAATCAAACATAATACAATAATCATCCACATTACAAATAATTATTCAAATCACCGTAGCAAACTTAAATAATGCAATACAAAACTTGTCATGAATACAAATACAAATGAATACAAAAATTAGTCACTGTCCAGCCCTTTGCCAATGGTGCTCAATGAGATCCTCCTGAAGTTGAAAGTGTGTGTTTGCATTTTCAATCTCCCTGTATGTCTGAAGAAATGCTCTAATGTGGTTAGGGTCTCTAGCTGGTTTGACACGACTACCCACATTGTCGTAGAAGAATTCCAAGTTCATTCCTCTCTCATCTTCAAGAATCATATTATGCAGGATAACACGGCATGTCATGATATTTTCAAGGTTTTCTTATCAAAAAAACGAGCAGAGCCATGGACAATGTCAAACCTAGATTGCAAAACATTGAATGCTCTTTCAATGTCTTTTTGGGCTGCCTCTTGCACCCTTGCAAATTCACATTGTTTTTTAGTTTTGGGTTCTTTGTTGCTCTTGACAAATGTGCACCAAGGAGGGTATATACCATCTAGAAGATAGTATCCCTTTGTGTATTCATGCCCATTGATAGTGTAGTTGCAAGCAAGAGCATCACCCCTAGCAAGCCTAGCAAACAAATGAGACCGTTGCAACACATTGATATCATTGAGAGTGCCCGTCTGATACGTCCATTTTGCATCATGCTTTTATATCGATATTTATTGCATTATGGGATACTATTACACATTTTGTCACAATACTTATGCCTATTCTCTCTCTTATTTTACAAGGTTTACATGAAGAAGGGGAATGCCGGCAGCTGGAATACTGGGCTGGAAAATGAACAAATATTAGAGACCTATTCTGCACATCTCAAAAAGTCCTGAAACTCTACGGGAATTATTTTCAGAATATATAAAAAATATTGGGCGAAGAAAGTACCAGAGGGGGGCCACCCACCGTCCACGAGGGTGGGAGGCGCGCCCTACCCCCTGGGCGCGCCCCCTGCCTCGTGGGCCCCCTGGTGGCCCTCTGATGCCCATCTTTGGCTATATGGAATCTTTCATTGAGGAAAAAAATCAGAAGCAAGCTCATGGGACGAAACTCCGCAGCCATGAGGCGGAACCTTGGCGGAACCAATCTAAGGCTCCGGCGAAGCTGTTCTACCGGGCAAACTTCCCTCCGGGAGGGGGGAATCATCACCATCGTCATCACCAACGATCCTCTCATCGGGAGGGGGTCAATCTCCATCAACATCTTCACCAGCACCATCTCATCTTTGAAGGAAATATGCCCTAGAGGCAATAATAAAGTTATTATTTATTTCCTTATTTCATGATAAATGTTTATTATCATGCTAGAATTGTATTAACCGGAAACATAATACATGTGTGAATACATAGACAAACAGAGTGTCCCTAGTATGCCTCTACTTGACTAGCTCGTTGATCAAAGATGGTTATGTTTCCTAACCATGGACATGAGTTGTCATTTGATAAACGGGATCACATCATTAGGAGAATGATGTGATTGACTTGACCCATTCTGTTAGCTTAGCACTTAATCGTTTTAGTTTACTGCTATTGCTTTCTTCATGACTTATACATGTTCCTATGACTATGAGACTATGCAACTCCCGATTACCGGAGGAACACTTTGTGTGCTACCAAACGTCACAACATAACTGGGTGATTATAAAGGTGCTCTACAGGTGTCTCCGATGGTACTTGTTGATTTGGCATGGATCGAGATTAGGATTTGTCACTCCGATTGTCGGAGAGGTATCTCTGGGCCCTCTCGGTAATGCACATCACTATAAGCCTTGCAAGCAATGCAACTAATGAGTTAGTTGTGGGATAGTGCATTATGGAATGAGTAAAGAGACTTGCCTGTAACGATATTGAACTAGGTATTGAGATACCGATGATCGAATCTCGGGCAAGTAACATACCGATGACAAAGGGAACAACGTATGTTGTTATGCGGTTTGACCGATAAAGATCTTCGTAGAATATGTAGGATCCAATATGAAAATCCAGGTTTAGCTATTGGTTATTGACCAGAGACGTGTCTCGGTCACGTCTACATAGTTCTCGAACCCGTAGGGTCCGCACGCTTAACGTTCGGTGATGATCGGTATTATTAGTTTATGTGATTTGATGTACCAAAGGTAGTTCGGAGTCCCGATGAGATCGGGGACATGACGAGGAGTCTCGAAATGGTCAAGATGTAAAGATTGATATATTGGACGACTATATTTGGACATCGAAAAGGTTCCGAGTGATTCGGGTAATTTTCGGAGTACCGGGGAGTTACGGGAATACGAGAAAGAAGTATTGGGCCTCATGGGCCAAGTGGTGGAAGAGAGGAGGCAGGGCGCGTGCCCCCCCTAGCCCAAACCGAATTGGACTAGGGGGGAGGCCCCCCTTTCCTCCTTTCCTCCCTCTCCTTCCTTCTCCCCTTCCCCCTTCGTTTCCTCCTCCTAGTAGGAGTGAGTCCTACTCCTACTAGGAGGAGGACTCCTCCTCCTGGCGCGCCCTACAGGGGCCGGCCGGCCTCCCCCTTGCTCCTTTTTGTACGGGGGCAGGGGGCACCCCAGAACACACAAGTTGATCATTGATCCCTTAGCCGTGTGCAGTGCCCCCCTCCACCATAATCCACCTCGATCATATCGTAGCGGTGCTTAGGCGAAGCCCTGCGTCGGTAGCAACATCATCACCGTCATCATGCCGTCATGCTGACGGAACTCTCTCGTGAAGCTCTGTTGGATCGGAGTTTGTGGGATGTCATCGAGCTGAACGTGTGCTGAACTCGGAGGTGCCGTGCGTTCCGTACTTGGATCGGTCGGATCGTGAAGACGTTCGACTACATCAACCGCGTTCTCATAACGCTTCCGCTTATGGTCTACGAGGGTACGTAGATGATACTCTTCCCTCTCGTTGCTATGCATCACCATGATCTTGCGTGAGCGTAAGAATTTTTTTGAAATTACTACATTCCCCAACAGTGGCATCCGACGCAGGTTTATGCATAGATGTTATATGCACGAGTAGAACACAAGTGAGTTGTGGGCGATACAAGTCATACTGCTTACCAGCATGCCATACTTTGGTTCGACGGTATTGTTGGATGAAGCGGCCTGGACCAACATTACGCGTACGCTTACGCGAGACTGGTTCTACCGGCGTGCTTTGCACACAGGTGGCTGGTGGGTGTCAGTTTCTCCAACTTTAGTTGAACAGAGTGTGACTACGCCCGGTCCTTGTTGAAGGTTAAAACAACACTAACTTGACGAAACATCGTTGTGGTTTTGATGCGTAGGTAAGAACGGTTCATTCTCAGCCCGTAGCAGGCACGTAAAACTTGTAAGAACAAAGTAGAGGACGTCTAACTTGTTTTTGCAGGGCATGTTGTGATGTGATATGGTCAAGACATGATGTTATATTTTATTGTATAAGATGATCATGTTTTGTAACACAGTTATCGGCAACTGGCAGGAGCCATATGGTTGTCGCTTTATTGTATGAAATTCAATTGCCATGTAATTGCTTTACTTTATCACTAAGCGGTAGCGATATTCGTGGAGGTAATAGTTGGCGTGATGACAACGATGCTTCGATGGAGATCAAGGTGTCAAGCTGGTGACGATGGTGATGTTGGGGAACATAGTAATTTCAAAAAAATTCCTACGCACGCGCAGGATCATGGTGATGCATAGCAACGAGAGGGAAGAGTGTGTCCACGTACCCTCGTAGACCGTAAGCGGAAGCGTTATGAGAACGCGGTTGATGTATTCGAACGTCTTCACGATCCGACCGATCCAAGTACCGAACGCACGACATCTCCGAGTTCAGCACACGTCCAGCTTGATGACGTCCCACGAACTCCGATCCAGCAGAGCTTCACGGGAGAGTTCCGTCAGCACGACGACGTGATGATGGTGATGATGTTGCTACCGACGCAGGGCTTCGCCTAAGCACCGCTACGTTATGATCGAGGTGGATTATGGTGGAGGGGGCACCGCACACGGCTAAGGATCAATGATCAACTTGTGTGTACTAGGGTTCCCCTGCCCCCGTATATAAAGGAGCAAGGGGGGAGGCCGGCCGGCCCTCCTTGGGCGCGCCAGGAGGAGGAGTCCTCCTCCTAGTAGGAGTAGGACTCCCCTTTCCTACTCCTACTAGGAGGAGGAAAGGAAGGGGGTAGGGGGAAGGGGAGAAGGAAGGAGAGGGAGGAAAGGAGGAAAGGGGGGGGCGCCCCCCTAGTCCAATTCGGTTTGGGCTACGGGGGGCGCGCGCCCTGCCTCCTCTCTTCCACCACTTGGCCCATGAGGCCCAATACTTCTTCCCTATATTCCCCGTAACTCCCCGGTACTCCGAAAAATACCCGAATCACTCAGAACCTTTCCGATGTCCGAATATAGTCGTCCAATATATCGATCTTTATGTCTCGACCATTTCGAGAGTTCTCATCATGTCCCCGATCTCATCCGAGACTCCGAACTACCTTCGGTACATCAAATCACATAAACTCATAATACTGATCGTCATCGAACGTTAAGCTTGCGTTCCCTACGGGTTTGAGAACTATGTAGACATGACCGAGACACGTCTCCGGTCAATAACCAATAGAAGAACCTGGATGTTCATATTGGCTCCTACATATTCTACGAAGATCTTTATTGGTCAAACCGCATAACAACATACACTGTTCCCTTTGTCATCGGTATGTTACTTGCCCGAGATTCGATCGTCGGTATCTCAATATCTAGTTCAATCTCGTTACCGGCAAGTCTCTTTACTCGTTCCGTAATGCACTATCCCGCAACTAACTCATTAGTTGCATTGCTTGCAAGGCTTATAGTGATGTGCATTACTGAGAGGGCCCAGAGATACCTCTCTGACAATCGGAGTGACAAATCCTAATCTCGATTCATGCCAACTCAACAAGTACCATCGGAGACACCTATAGAGCACCTTTATAATCGCCCAGTTACGTCGTGACGTTTGGTATCACACAAAGTGTTCCTCTGGTAATTGGGAGTTGCATAATCTCATAGTCATAGGAACATGTATAAGTCATGAAGAAAGCAATAACATTAAACTAAAACGATCAAGTGCTAAGCTAATGGAATGGGTCAAGTCAATCACATCATTCTCCTAATGATGTGATCCCGTTTATCAAATGACAACTCATGCATATGGTTAGGAAATATAACCATCTTTGATTAACGAGCTAGTCAAGTAGAGGCATACTATTGACACTCTGTTTGTCTATGTATTCACACATGTACTAAGTTTCCGGTTAATACAATTCTAGCATGAATAATAAACATTTATCATGAAATAAGGAAATGAATAATAAATTTATTATTGCCTCTAGGGCATATTTCCTTCAGTCTCCCACTTGCACTAGAGTCAATAATCTAGTTCAGATCGCCATGTGATTTAACACAAATAGTTCATATCACCATGTGATTAACACCCATAGTTCACATCGCCATGTGACCAACACTCAAAGGGTTTACTAGAGTCAGTAATCTTAGTTCACATCGCCATGTGATTAAGGTGTGATCATGTTTTGCTTGTGAGAGAAGTTTAGTCAACGGGCCTGCCATATTCAAATCTGTATGTATTTTTCAAATTTCTATGTCACCAATGCTCTGCACGCAGCTACTCTAGCTAATTGCTCCCACTTTCAATATGTATCCAGATTGAGACTTAGAGCCATCTGGATCAGTGTCAAAACTTGCATCGACGTAACCTTTTATGACGAACCTTTTGTCACCTCCATAATCGAGAAACATATCCTTATCCCACCAAGGATAATTTTGACCGCTGTCTAGTGATATACTCTTAGATCACTATTATACTCCCTTGCCAAACTCAGTGTAGGGTATACAATATGTCTGGTACACAACATGGTATACTTTATAGAACCTATGGCTGAGGCATAGGGAATGATTTTCATTCTCTCTCTATCTTCTGTCGTGGTCGGGCTTTAATTCTTACTCAACTTCACACCTTGCAACACAGGCAAGAACTCTTTCTTTGACCGTTCCATTTTGAACTACTTCAAAATCTTGTCAAGGTATGTACTCATTGAAAAAACTTATCAAGCGTCTTGATTTATCTCTATAGATCTTGATGCTCAATATGTAAGCAGCTTCACCGAGGTCTTTCTTTGAAAAAAATCCTTTCAAATACTCCTCTATGCTTTCCAGAAAATTCTACATTATTTTCGATTAACAATATGTCATTCACATATACTTATCAGAAATGTTGTAGTGATCCCACTCACTTTCTTGTAAATACAGGCTTCACCGCAAGTCTGTATAAAACTATATGCTTTGATGAACTCATCAAAACGTATATTCCAACTCCGAGATGCTTGCACCAGTCCATAGATGGATCGCTGGAGCTTGCACATTTTCTTAGCACCTTTAGGATCGACAAAACCTTCTAGTTGCATCATATACAACTCTTCTTTAAGAAATCCATTAAGGAATGTAGTTTTGACATCCATTTGCCAAATTTCATAAAATGTGGCAATTTGCTAACATGATCCAGACATACTTAAGCATCGCTACGAGTGAGAAAATCTCATCGTAGTCAACACCTTGAACTTTGTCAAAAACCTTTTTCGACAAGTCTAGCTTTGTAGATAGTAACACTACTATTAGCGTCCGTCTTCCTCTTGAATATCCATTTATTTTTTATGGCTTGCCGATTATCGGGCAAGTCAACCAAAGTCCACACTTTGTTCTCATACATGGATCCCATCTCAGATTTCATGGCCTCAAGCCATTTCGCGGAATCTGGGCTCATCATTGCTTCCTCATAGTTCGTAGGTTCGTCATGGTCAAGTAACATGACCTCCAGAACAGGATTACCGTACCACTCTGGTGTGGATCTCACTCTGGTTAACCTACGAGGTTTGGTAGTAACTTGATCTGAAGTTACATGATCATCATCATTAGCTTCCTCACTAATTGGTGTAGGAGTCACAGGAACATATTTCTGTGATGAACTACTTTCCAATAAGGGAGCAGGTACAATTACCTCATCAAGTTCTACTTTCCTCCCACTCACTTCTTTTGAGAGAAACTCCTTCTCTAGAAAGGATCCATTCTTAGCAACAAAGATCTTGCCTTCGGATCTGTGATAGAAGGTGTACCCAACATTTTCTTTTGGGTATCCTATGAAGACGCACTTCTCCGATTTGGGTTTGAGCTTATCAGGTTGAAACTTTTTCACATAAGCATTGCAACCTCAAACTTTAAGAAACGACAGCTTAGGTTCTTGCCAAACCATAGTTCATACAGTGTCGTCTCAACGGATTTAGACGGTGCCCTATTTAACGTGAATGTAGCTGTGTCTAATGCATAACCCCAAAATGATAGTGGTAAATCGGTAAGAGACATCATAGATTTCACTATATCCAATAAAGCACGGTTATGACGTTCGGACACACCATTATGCTGTGGTGTTCCGGGTGGTGTGAGTTGCGAAACTATTCCGCATTGTTTCAAATGAAGACCAAACTCGTAACTCAAATATTCTCCTCCATGATCAGATCATAGAAACTTTATTTTCTTGTTACGATGATTTTCCACTTCACTCTGAAATTCTTTGAACTTTTCAAATGTTTCAGATTTATGTTTCATCAAGTAGATATAACCATATCTGCTCAAATCATGTGGCGACCCGACCCGAATGGATCAAGTCTACTGTGCTCGGGTGTCATCCCTGGATCAGTAATGCTGACACCACACAGTACATCGAAGGATTTATAGCAGAGTGGCAATCACACACTTATTACATCGTTGTCTCAAAGAGAACTTATTACAATAAATATGGCTTAAGGCCATCTAATGTCGATAGCAGCGGAAGACTCGGAAGATCAATGGGTCCATCAACTCCAACGGCATCACTGATTATAGGACCACGACCTAAACACCTTACTCGTCGTCTGAAAAGTCTGCAACATGAGAAGTTGCAGCCCGAAAACGGGTCAGCACATGGAATATGCTGGCAATGTAACACATAGAGAATAATGGAATGAAACAGCTATACTATATGCATATATGGCTGGTGGAAAGCTCTATGGTTACAGTTTTGCGTAAAGCCAGTTTTTCCCTACTGCAAAGGAATAAGTTTATTTAACTATCATGGTGGTTGTTAAACATTGAGAATGGTTGACAGCATTCTCAATCCCAATTAAAAATAATTAAAACCCAACAACATTAATTAGAAGTAACATGTTGAGATTCACATGATATTCAAGTACTAGATACTCAAGTTGTCCATAACCGGGGACACGGCTAATCATGATTAGTTTGTACACTCTGCAGAGGTTTGCGCACTTTTCCCCACATGACTCGGTCGCCTCCGTTTGTTTTCTCGCACTACATGGTGTTTGAGAAACGGATGACCGAGACATAGTCTTTCAGAAGCACTAGCACCTTACATGTGGGGTAGACCGTACCACCTACAACCCCTACATCTGCTAGTCCACCCCGTAAGAGTTTGCACAACTTAGTCAACTATGCCAGAGCCCATAGTAGCATGTGGCTGCACACGGAAGTTTCTAGCATGAAAGATCTTATGATCCCTTTGAGCCTGGGTGGCGGTCCCAAAAAAAACAGGCAAGTCCTGATAGACATCAGGTGCCTCAATCCACCCAGATGTGTGTTTAAGTTGCCACCTTAGATAAACCATTAAAATTATCAACTCACATCTGTCATGGATATCACTCACCCAATCCACGTCTACTAGCATAGCATGGCATAATAAGCAAACGTAGAAGTAACTCCCAAAGGTTTCATAATAATACAGGTAATAGGTACTACCTCATCTACTTCCCATCCCACAGTTTAATTAGATCCTAATCATGCAATGTGAGAGGATTGATCTAATGCAATAAAACATGGGTTGTAGAAAAGGTATGATCAAAGTGTTACTTGCCTTGCTGATGATCCGCGAGTCCTAGGGTTTCGAAGTAACAAGCGGCGCAATCCGGGTGATCTATCGCAGACAAACAACAAGCACACAATAAGTACTCATCTAATGCACAGGTAAAACTCGAACAAGAGAACGAACCAGAAATTCAACTTAAGAACTCCGGTTGCAAAGAAAGAACGAACCGAACAAAGAAACGGAAAACAAACGGCGGAAGAAAACAACTTGGTTCTAGCAAGTTGAAACTAGGTCAAATTTTACGGGGGCAAAAACTTGTTTAAGTTGATTAGACGGAACGGCGGTTTCGAAACGAAACTCCAGGCGCTTGAATCACCTGATTCCGATAAACGAGCGAGAAGAAAGACTAGAACGAAGATCGGATCTGAGATCGCGATCGCGGAATAAATCCGACGAGAAGAAAACGAAGAACGATTAAACGAACGGACGTTCGTTAACCTAGAAGAATCCGGTGATCACGTTCGTTAGGACGAACGGTCCGGCGAACGGTCCAAAGGCAACTGAATCGGAAAAGAAAACGAATCCGATCTAGGGTTTCGGAGAAGAAAACCGAAACGAAAAACCGATCTAGAAAACAGGAACGGTTTAGAAAAGAACCGGAAAGAAAACGAATCGGAAGAGAAGAAAAGAATCGGAACGATTAGAAGAAAACGATCCGAGGAAAAGAGACGCGGGGAAACCTCCGGCGAGGTCTCCGGCGGCGTGGCGTAAGGCGGCGGCGGCGTGGGCAAGGTGCGGCGGCGCGGGTGTGGGGTGGCGCGGCGGCGGTGTAGGGCATGGGGTGTGGTGGAGGGCTTGGGGCTTGGTTTGATGATTTAGAGGGGGGGGTGTTGGGGTATTTATATTGGGGAGGGGAGAGGAGACTTGGGGTAGGGGACAAGAAATAGAGTAGGAATAGGAAAACGAAACAAAGGAAAGGGGGCTAAGAATCCTACTAGGATTCGGCTAAGAGGCAAGAGGCGGCG
This sequence comes from Triticum urartu, assembly GCF_003073215.2. Lineage (NCBI taxonomy): Eukaryota > Viridiplantae > Streptophyta > Magnoliopsida > Poales > Poaceae > Triticum > Triticum urartu. The sequence goes on along the minus strand of NC_053027.1, from coordinate 534,133,572 downwards.
GCTGCCTGGCTGCCTGCGCCTGGCGCTGGCGCGCAAGGGCTGGGGCGCAGCGGCTGGCCTGGGCCTTGGCCCGGCTGGCCTGTGGGAGTTTTTTTGAAAGTACTCTCAAAATACACAACACAAAACACAATTCACAACCTGCAAATACTAACAACCCCAAGCTCCTCCTGACAATTCACAACCTGCCCGACTATTCCTCAGCGGCAGACAGCCGCCCCGTGAGACGATGTGAACGGCGAGGGAGAGGATGGAGGGGAAGCGTCGTCGGACCAACTGTTTTTCTCCTCTTGCAGTTGCGTTTGGTCGATGAAGACTCCACCGGCTCGCTCTGTCACGTCACCCTCACAAACGGCACCCTGTAGATGCTGGATCCTTCAATGTCTGGTGGATGCTCCATCTGGGATCGATACTCCCACCACCGCTCCCTCACGATCGGATTCGGTGACTCTGTTTGCTCCATGGCCCAAAGGAGCAGCTCTATGTACTCCCGCGCGACTCCCTCTGGGAGTATCGCCACCTTTTCGCTCTGTTGCAGATATTTGGCCATGGATGTCGCCGTTGCCGCTAGTTGGTCCTTGTTGTCAAACCAAGACTATATCTCCAACATCCTAGCTAGCTTCACAGGGTCGCCGTCTGCAATCCTCACGTATCGGTTGTACTCCTCCATCGATCTACTTCTCCACAACACCTTCACTCGCCGGCAGTGGTTTTTGAATGGAAGAGGAGAGGAGCAGTGATGGTTTTGGTTTAGAACGGGAGAGGAGCGACACTAGTTTTGGATTGGAACAGGAGAGGAGGGGCGGTGGTTTTGAAATGGAAGAGGAGAGGAGCGGCGCTGAATTTAGATTGGAACAGGAGATGAGCAGTGGTGGTTTAAGAGGAGAAGAGCGGAAGAGCGGTGCTGGTCTTGGAAGTATTTTTTGTTTTGTGTATTTTGGGTCAAAGTTTGACCATGTACTGTATTTGATAAGCAAAATGTGAATGCATGTCACCAAAAAATATATCGTTTGGTTCGTATCTGAATGTACTTTCAAATTATATTATTTTTGCAACGTATAACATATATTTTATTTGCGAAAATCATGGTCAATTATGACCCAGAATAAAAGGGAGACTAGTTAATGTAGGGTCGCTTTCTTAATTGAAGGGTAAATTGATTTTGATTTTGATTTTGATCCAGTCACAGCGTGCCGACCCTCTTGTCCAATCCTAAATCGCTGTCGCACGCTCCTCTCCCTCTTCTCCATTGCAAAACCACCTCCTCTCCTCTCCATCATCTCCATTCCAAAACCACCCTCTCGCCTCTCCCTCTTCTCCATTGCAAAACCACCTCCTCTCTCCTCGGACGAGGATCCCCTGACGTAGCCCATCCTGCCATTGAGACACTGACACATGGGTCCCACCAAGTGCAGGGCCCACCTATCAGCGACCGAAAGGCAGGGGAACCTCACCTCTCCATCATCTCCATTCCAAAACCACCATCTCGCATCTCCCTCTTCTCTATTGCAAGACCACCATCTCTCCTCCCATCTTCCAAAGCTAGCACCGGACCACTCAGAAGGACATCTACGGAGGGGATGCAGCAACAAATCTGGCAGATCACCGACGGCGACCAGGCAAAGTTAGCCAGGTTGAAGGAGATCCTTACTTGGTTTGACAATGAGTGGGAGATTTCGAGGACGGTAAGGGCCATGTGGCAATGTATGCAAAAGAGTGAGACGATGCGATGAGGGCGGCGATGTACTCCTCGGCGGCAGTCACACCGCAGTCCTTCGAGTTCATCGAGTATCTCCTCTGGGCGATGGAGCAGACAGATTCGCCCGAGGCAAAAGTCAGGCGGAGGTGGTGGGCGTACAGGTCGAAGGTCGAGCACCCAGAGGATAACGAATCGATCGAGTATGGCGTGCCGTTCGTGAGGGTGCAGAGCCAGCCGGAGCCACAGGAGTATCCGTTCTCCCACCGTAAGAGGAGGCCGGATGGCGCGACGTCGCTTCCCCGCCGTTCTCCATGGTTCCCTCGATGCTCGCCTCGTTTCAATGGTGTCGGTAGGGTTTAAGGTAAGCTTCGCACTAACCTAATCTTCCATCAACTCATGCTTACAATCAGTGTGACAACTAATAAAAATCATGCTTACAATCACTCTCCGAGTACTACGCCAATCACCCTAAAATAGCTCTGGACCTTTGGGTCAAAGTTGTGACACTGTGTACTGATACGTCCATTTTGCATCATGCTTTTATATCGATATTTATTGCATTATGGGCTGTTATTTCACATTATGTCACAATACTTATGGCTATTCTCTCTTATTTTACAAGGTTTACATAAGGAGGGAGAATGCTGGCAGCTGGAATTCTGGGCTGGAAATGGAGCAAATATTAGAGACCTATTCTGCACAACTCCAAAAGTCCTGAAACTCCACGGAGCACCTTATAATAAATAATGAAAAATCCTCGCCAAAGATGAAGACCAGGGGGCCCATACCCTTCTCACGAGGGTGGGGGCGCCCGCCTGCCTTGTGGGCCCCCTGGTGGCTCTCCGGTGACCATCTTCTCCTATATGAAGTCTTTCGTCGAGAAAAAAATAGGAAGCAACCTTTCGGGATGAAACTCCGCCGCCACGAGGCGGAACCTTGGCGGATCCAATCTAGAGCTCCGGCAGAGCTGTTCTGCCGGGGAAACTTCCCTCCCGGAGGGGGAAATCATCGCCATCGTCATCACCAACGCTCCTCTCATCGGGAGAGGGCAATCTCCATCAACATCTTCATCAGCACCATCTCATCTCAAAACCCTAGTTCATCTCTTGTATCTGATTCTTGTCTTCAAGTCCGGGATTGGTGCTAGTAGGTTGCTAATAGTGTTAATTACTCCTTGTAGTTGATGCTAGATGGTTTAATTGGTGGAAGATCATATGTTCAAATCCTTTATGCATATTAATACCCCTCTGATTATGAACATGTTTATGCTTTGTGAGTAGTTACATCTGTTCCTGAGGACAAGGGAGAAGTCTTGCTATTAGTAGTCATGTGAATTTGGTATTCGTTCGATATTTTGATAAGATGTATGTTGTCTAGCCTCTAATGGTGTTATGTGAATGTCGACTACATAACACTTCACCATTATTTGGGCCTGGAGGAAGGCATTGGGAAGTAATAAGTAGATGATGGGTTGCTAGAGTGACAGAAGCTTAAACCCTAGTTTATGTGTTGCTTCGTAAGGGGCTGATTTGGATCCATATGTTTCATGCTATGGTTAGGTTCACCTTAATACTTTTGTTGTAGTTGCGGATGCTTGCAATAGAGGTTAATCATAAGTGGGATGCTTGTTCAAGTAAGAACATCACCCAAGCACCGGTCCACCCACATATCAAATTATCAAAGTACCGAACGCGAATCATATGAACGTGATGAAAACTAGCTTGACGATATTCCCATGTGTCCTCGGGAGCGCTTTTCCTTATATAAGAGTTTGTCCAGGCTTGTCCTTTGCTACAAAAAGGATTGGGCCACCTTGCTGCACTTTATTTACTTTTGTTACTTGTTGCTCGTTACAAATTATCTCATTACAAAACTATCTGTTACCACTTATTTCAGTACTTGCAGAGAATACCTTGCTGAAAACTGTTTATCATCTCCTTCTGCTCCTCGTTGGGTTCGACACTCTTACTTATCGAAAGGACTACGATAGATCCCCTATACTTGTGGGTCATCATGTACAAATAAAGAAAAATAGTTTGGTGCTTCTTTCAGAAAAGAGTACACCCCTAGAAAACTGCCAATATAAGCTACTAGTATTTTTTTTAAGTCTAAGCTACTAGTATTTGGTTAGAGGATTTGCTGCCGAGAAAGATCCGTCCACAGTGAGCGCCACACATCCCGCTGATGGTGGTGGATGCCAATGCTTAGATAGAGCAGGGTTGGTGTCAGTAATTTTTACTTGGCACCTCGCACTCTACATATATGCCGGTTCCATCCGTACATTTGTGCAGTTCCACCAAAATGCAGCTGAATAACCCTGTTTGCACAGAAAATGAAGAGGCGTGATTAGATTATAGTGGCACTAGTTGATGAAACATACACTAATAAACAGAAGAAAATATTACATCATACTGGAAATTGACCCAAGTCTCCCTTCTGCCAGTGATGAACATCAGTGTACAACGGTAGTACAAGGAGGGGCCTTGAGACATTCAAATCTCTATTTTTGTGCATATCAACTAAAATTAAGCACCCCAGTTTGCAGAAACGCTTAAACATTAACAACGGGACTAGTTGATGAAACATACATTAAGAAAGAGAAGCACTTTATTTATCTACATTGGAAATGAAATTATAGATAGGACACTCGCTCTATTTTAACCGTATTATTACTTCATTTTATCAGTGACACTAGGGTCGAGCAGGTGGCAAACGAGGTGTGCTGTGCGTCGCAAGGATGAAGGCCGGGGTGCTTAGACTGGGATGCTGAAGCTGGCTCTTTCAGTCCCTATCTTCCCCCTGATGTTTCTGTGGTAGCATTTGGGTTGTAATCCAAACTTGGTCGAGCTGGTGCTGCGTCCCCCTACCTGCCTAAATTATGTGGCGAACTTGTCTCCTGCTAGTACTCAGTCCGTTCTAGTAGTAGTTGCATAACTGCCCGTTTACACTGAGATGTTGTCGGGTAATGGTTCTCTATGGTTGGGTTTCTTTAATGAAATCGGAGGGAACCCCCTCTTTCGATATATAAAAAAAATAGTGGCACTAGCGGTGCCAAAACATTGCCTCAAATTAATAGTGCCACTAGATTAAGGTGCAAAATAATAACATTACTGTTTTATCATGGCAGTGCCAAAACAGTAGCACAAGAGCAGGATCAACATGCAGGATCTTTGGCAAACGGTCAGACCAAAAAGGAATACACCTCATGATGGGAACCATATCTGCAGTCAACGCCATCGTAGAAGGGATGACACCAGTCACCAACATGGATGAGTCAATTCATGGGACCTTTTGGTGCAGTTCACCTAAAATGAAGCAATGTCCCATGAGCTAGCAGTTTCTTCTTATATTTTTAAGAAAAGGGCTCCAGCCCCGGTTCCATTTCCACCAGAAAATGAAACCCACAGAGCTTCTTCATTAGTTGCAATAAAATTGAGCAACATCAAGGTTGGTCATGAAGTTCCTAGAGAGTAGGCGGAACATGACAGTTGCATCTCTAATGAAAAGAAGCAACTTATCTTAATGGGAAATTTAGCAGGACATGAAAAAAGTGCCATTGATTCATATTACTAGAGGCATTACATTGAAAACAACATTGGTTTAACGTGTCCTTACTTTTAACAGTGTGACTGCTACATTTTACCAGTGGCATTACATAAGAGCAGCTCGGGGCAACAAAAATCAGAAGAGTATATCTGGGTTGGTCCCATTTTTGTTCGGTATATAGCCACCTTATACTGTGTGAGGCTAGCAAATCTAGTGCCGGACTTACTCTGTTGACTTGTCCCCCAGTCCCCACTTTCTTTCCTTTTTCAACCAATAGATCGGGTTTATATTGAGTTTGCACTGCGTTCCCTTTATTTCCCTATTAGACCTAGAGACCAGTTGGATAGCCAATCTCTGCTACTTTTTGCCCCCATTATTTCCTCTTTCGACCAAGTCCTAGATTCAGGTAAAAAATCTTCCCCACCCCCATCCCATTTCTTCCTTGTTTGAACCAATTACTACTACTAGATTCGAGTGCATGAACTAGTTTTACCTCTTAATAGTAAAAAATTAGGTGGTTTTCGAACAGTCGATCGATCCTATCTACATGAGGGGGCCTGAGAAATAGTAAAAGATACAAATGCAGCGACGTCAGGAGCTTGAGAAGTAGAGCAAGGCCGGTTTCGAAGGAAGTTATACCTGAGGGTCGCCGGGATGTCGCTAGGTGGGCGGCGGGAGGCCAGATCTGCCCACACTACGACAGCGAGGAAGGAGTGGGAGGCCCTCCCTCGCCATCGATGCTTGGGAGAGAACGACAAGGCACGCTGATCGGGACGCGCCGGCAGTGGGTAAGAGCCATCGTCGAGGACGACCGCGTGAACGCTGCACCTTCTCACCTTCCCCGGAGGAGAGGATCCGGCTGGATCTGTGACCGGCGGTGAGTGCTACCTCTTTTAGCATTGCGTTGGTTTTCCCCGAAGAGGAAGGGATGATGCAGCAAAGTAGCGTAAGTATTTCCCTCAGTTTTTGAGAACCAAGGTATCAATCCAGTAGGAGGCTACACGCAAGTCCCTCGTACCTACACAAAACAAATAAATCCTCGCAACCAACGCAAATAGGGGTTGTCAATCCCTATAGGGCCACTTATGAGAGTGAGATCTGATAGATATGATAAGATAATATTTTTTGGTATTTTTATGATAAAGATGCAAAGTAAAATAAAGGCAAAGTAAATAGCAAAGTAAATAACTAAGTAGTAGGAGATTGATATGATAAAGATAGACCCGGGGGCCATAGGTTTCACTAGTGGCTTCTCTCGAGATCATAAGTATTCTACGGTGGGTGAACAAATTACTGTTGAGCAATTGACAGAATTGAGCATGGTTATGAGAATATCTAGGTATGATCATGTATATAGGCATCACGTCCGAGACAAGTAGACCGACTCCTGCCTGCATCTACTACTATTACTCCACTCATCGGCCGCTATCCAGCATGCATCTAGAGTATTAAGTTAAAAACAGAGTAACGCCTTAAGCAAGATGACATGATGTAGAGGGATAGACTCATGCAATATGAAGAAAACCCCATCTTGTTATCCTTGATGGCAACAATACAATACGTGCCTTGCTGCCCTTACTGTCACCGGGAAAGGACACCGCAAGATTGAACCCAAAGCTAAGCACTTCTACCATTGCAAGAAAGATCAATCTAGTAGGCCAAACCAAACTGATAATTCGAAGAGACTTGCAAAGATAACCAATCATACATAAAAGAATTCAGAGAAGATTCAAATATTATGCATAGATAGACTTGATCATAAACCCACAATTCATCGGTCTCAACAAACACACCGCAAAAAGAAGATTACATCGAATAGATCTCCACAAGAGAGGGGGAGAACATTGTATTGAGATCCAAAAAGAGAGAAGAATCCATCTAGCTACTAACTATGGACCCGTAGGTCTGAAGTAAACTACTCACACTTCATCGGAGAGGCTATGGTGTTGATGTAGAAGCCCTCCGTGATCGATGCCCCCTCTGGGGAAGCTCCGGAACAGGCCCCAAGATGGGATCTCCTGGATACAGAAAGTTACGGCGATGGAATTAGGGTTTTGGCTCCGTATCAGATCGTTTGGGGGTACGTGGATGTATATAGGAGGAAGAAGTACGTCGATGGAGCAACAGGGGGCCCACGAGGGTGGAGGGCGCGCCTGGGGGGGGGGGGCAGGCGCGCCCCTACCTCGTGGCCTCCTGTTAGCTGGCTTGACGTAGGTTCCAAGTCTCCTGAGTTGTATTCGGTGAGAAAATCACGTTCCCGAAGGTTTCATTCTGTTTGGACTCCGTTTGACATTCCTTTTCTTCAAAACCCTAAAACAGGCAAAAAACAACAATTCTGGGTTGGGCCTCCGATTAATAGGTTAGTCCCAAAAATAATATAAAAGTGGATAATAAAGCCCAATAATGTCCAAAACAATAGATAATATAGCATGGAGCAATCAAAAATTATAGATACGTTGGAGACGTATCAGTGAGTAGAGAGAGAGAGTGTGTGGCCACCGCTATCGTGTTTAGATCTGGAGAGGACGAGACAGTGTGAAGAGAGCAACACTAGCAAGCAAGCGTGGAGGCTCCTGCCTATATAGTGGAGTACTAGTTTTCTTTTGTCTATCGGCCAGAGCCGTCTTGACCTCGGCAATGACTGTCGAGAAGTCTTCATGCATGTGCCCCGGAGGCGCAGTTGTCGTCATTTTGATCTGAAGCACCGAATTATAACATATAACATGAAAAAATGCCACATGACAAGAAATCATAACCTCACCGCCCAAAGGAGACAAGATGAATCCCGATGGACAAACTAGACGAGGATCAAAGCTCAAATTAAAGATAAACTCGTAGAAAAGGGGTCCGTTGATAGATGTCCTAATTAACATAGCCGGCTTGACCTAGATGGCAGCCGAGTAGTCTTCGTGCATGTGCCCCCAATGACTAGCCCAACTCAGCTATTGTTGTTTAACCCTCGCAGTGATCCGAAGCACATGACACCTAATTTTGCGAGATGACAAGAAACCTTTTTTTTAGATTTCTCACCAGAACTACAGCCCTGTACAACATAGCCTGCACGATATGTAGATGATAGCCAATCCAGGCGTGTCTGTTGGAGTCTGGTCACATGCATGGACGAACTGATCTTCCGTGTCTTGCAGGGATCGTCCAGGTACCAACGTATGTACTACTTCTATTAACTCACCCGACTTGCGGGGCCGGGGAGTGTGCCTATGGTCGGTTCTCAATTGTGGTCCCACATGTGTATGCAAACGCAATATGACGCGCGTTCCATTCGGAGAGCGGTGTGCCAGACCGACCGACCGTCTGGGGTGCGACGCGAACGTGACGGGCGTGCTATATACTCCGTACATGTGTACCGCCGTTTTCTTGAGGCTTTGCTCCATGGCGCAATCCATGGATACAAAATTAGTATATTGTACTATTTAAAAGTCGAGGGCGGGGCTTTTCCCGCGCGATAGGCGGGGCAGTTCCGCCTAGTCGGTTCGACAGAGACGCGAGAAGATGAGGGAGCAGGCTGCTGCAAACGTAGGGCTGTGTGATTTGACAGTGAGTTACTGCTGGACAGGTGGGGCCTGGTGATTTGACTTGCCATTATCATTAACTGCGACGCTACGACCGACTTGAGTCTCCCCATTCCTGACCACCTCCATATAGGTGCCTCTCTCGATGCTCCACCATGTAGAGGCTGGCTCTTGCTTGAGAGCCCACCCCTCCACTTTTTCCTTGCCTCTTTCCCCCAGATATGCAAAAATGCCATGTAAAGCGGGCTTATAGCCCACTATTGTACTTGATCCTACAGGTGCTAAGCCTGTCACATAGGCATAAAGTCTGATGTGGCAAGTTAATTAAGAAGAGACAGACTAGTTTGGTGGCCCCAGGAAGAAACAGTGATAAGCGTGTGTACCTAGATGAAGCAAACTTAGCAACAAAAAACTAAGCACCTATGTGTTGGGGACTTGAGTTGCTAAGCCATTAATGCCCATAGCACCTCATCTAAGCACCATTCATTGGAAGAGCTCACTCCTTGGCAAATGCAATGAATACTATGAAGAAAGAGATAGAGAGAAGTAAACAAAAAAATACTCTTATAGCCAACCTTATAGCTAACCTTGTTGTATGAGTGACTAAGTGATGACTATGTATGACATGCCAACATCAGATAGCCTAATGCACCATGTTAAATCTCCAAGGGCGCGGCCACGCGAGCAAGGCGACGGTCTTGTTAGGCGTGACCATGATACGGGCTGCTGGCAGCCCTTGGATTTGAGATCGAACAGTCGCATGCTAAGTTGCTGAAAATTTGCAGAATAAACCTCCAGGATAGGATATTGACCCATAGGTCTAGAATCACACCATGCAACCGGTTGATCTCAGATCCAAGGGCTCTCGGAAGCCCGTATCATGGGAGAAGGGAAAGCTTCGTATCACCTGTAATTTTCCCGACGCTTGACATGACATCGAAAGCCATTTAATTGGGCATCGAGTAGACATGACATCTAATTGGGCCCCCATAATACTGTGCATGAATCCATTTATCCACCAGGCAAGCCACTACCCTACCATTCGCACGCGCCCCCCACTCGACATTTTTACAATCGATAAACTGCTCCTAGTCGTCCCGTCCTTTCACATTACGACAGTTCCACTAATCCTAACCCTCCTCCCAAATCCATGGCGTCCCAAATCTCCATGATCGGCGATGAGTACAAGGTTAGAACCATCACCGACGATGAGTTCGACATCGTCTACACCCGTTCTTCCGCAACGATGAAAGAATTCCTTGCTCGCTTCAAACGCATGTTCGAAAACTCAAATGATGAGTGGGTCACTGGGCTAGATGTTGAGTACACCACAGTCCTGGGAAGCGAGAAGAATCTAAAGGAGGCAGAGAAGATGAAGCCCGCCGTGATCCAGGTTTGCATGCATGACTTGTGCTTGGTCTACCACATATGCCATGTCGACATTGAGTACCAGGATTTTAAGAATTTCCTCAAGGACGATCGAGTCAAATTTGTTACTATAGACTTTAGGAACGACAAGGAAATCCTGGGTCGGATAGGCCTCGTTGTAGGCGACCCCTTCGACCTCTAGAAGGAAGGGCTGGTGCCCTCCCTTGATCAGCCTTCAATGCTGACCCTGGCAGGAGCCATGGTTCATCCTTCGTACGGTAAACTAGAGAAACCTCCGTACACATTTCATCGTCATGCATGGCAGTGGAATGTACTAGATATGGACCACATCCACTACGCTGCATTGGATGGCTACCTTTGTTGCAATATCTACAAGGGTTGGATGAAGAGCAAGAGCCAAGTGTGCTGTTCAAGCAAAGAAGTATCGGCCAAGAGGAAGAGGGACAAGGACGAAGTCGAGGACGTGGATGAGGACTCCGAGTAAGGTGGCAATGTCGTTGCTCATGGTGGTTCTAATGTAGTGTCTACCGGATTAGTTGCTTAGTTTAATTTCTAGTGTGCTTAGTTTTATTTGAAGGGTGTGCTGTGCTGAGCCCCCAGCAGAACTATGTTATGTTTCTTCTCGTTATATTTCGTACATTTCATCTTTTAGTTGGTATAGTACTACCACTCATTTCTTGACATTATATACGTACAATATATATGGCCAACATCATATAGCCAGCAGTTTAGTTGTCAAAGAATTTCAGGGTGCTTAGTTTTGTCAAAGAATTCCAGGGTGCTTAGTTTTATTTGAGGGGTGTGTTGTGCTGGACACCATTAACTTATCATTGTGAGAATCGGCTTATTTTTGTCATGTAACATGGTCAACGGGGTTTGACGTGAAAATAACAATGTCTAATGGCATTTCTGAGAAAACATCTAACTTAACGATGGCATTTTTTAGATATCTAATTGCATTTTTGAGCAGGCATCTCGCGGATCGATGGCATTTTTTGAGTAGTTGTAAGTTCTAATGGCAAAACTGAGTAGTGATACACAACTAGTGGCATAAATAATAAGAACCCAAGAATTAAATAGGGCTAATTTCTTTATTTCTTTATACCTTTGTGTGCGAAACAATATATGCTGCCTACCGCCAGATTTTCTTTACAGAGGCAACATAGAACTATATGAGTGCCCTGTTAAATTTTGGGATTATTCCTGGTTTGTTTGGCCTTTTTTATACATTAATTGAGTTTCTGGTCATTTAAAGTGCATAATTCAAATTTGAACTACAAGCACAAGCTCCCGTGCACCAAAGTTGACTAAAAAATCACATGTGTGTCCTCGGGTGAATTTCTAGGTCCCATGCAAGAAATGGGAATGAAATTCAAACATCTGGGCATCGTGGTTCGGCCGAGAACATTGATAAGCTTGGTTTTAAAATTCTTGTAAATCCAAAACACGCCTGGAAATCATGAAACTTGGCATGGTGTCATGTCATGGTACTACCATGCCGTGGTAAAAAATGCAGAATAGGAACAAGTTTTGGTATAAGTTTCTTGCAAACCGGAGCTTCTCTCAAGAAGACTCGTGGTTCTGAGAGGGAACGTGTCACCTTTGTGTGCATAATTCAAAATTTAAATGCAAGCACATGCTCCAGTGCACCAAAGCTGGTTGAAAAATCACATGTGTGTCGTCGGGTAAATTTCTAGGTCCCATGCCAGAAATGGGAATGAAATTCAAACATATGGGTGTCATGGCTCGGCTGGAAACATTGAGAAACTTGGTTTTTTAATTCCTGTAAATCCGAAACACGCATGAAAATCATGAAACTTGGCTTGGTGTCATGACATGGCACCAACATGTTGGGGTAATTTTGCTATCCGATTTGCGAAGGCGCACACATTAACAATCAACAAAGTCATTTTGGAACAAGTGCTATCACGCTACAATCGGAAACACAAGTATTATTGAAACCGTGGGCGTTCTATTTACCATTTACGTGCCGCCACGCGTCCCCTTTTTTATTAGCTAGGAGGCGCCGTGTAGTGTAGCTATTTGAGTACGGGAGGCGTGCGATCAGACCCCTGCATGTGCTTATCGGGAGGAGAGCCCTTTGACCTCCATCTGTCGTCCACCTCTCTCCCAAGGTACCATTAATGGCGCCCGAGCCTCTGTTTAATGGCGTGGTAATGTCTCACTCGACTGAGATTTAAGAGAGAAAAAAGAAAATTTTGCACGGATCTTGATGTAAGATCCGACGGACCTATATAGCATCTACTGTGACTTATAGCAAGACTGATGAATATATATAAGGACGGCGAGAGTGGATAATAATTGTCTTACATAATTAGGAAGATAATTAAAAAAGCCACATGCGGCTATGCCCGAAATACACAAGGGCAAAATAAGAAGACGCATACAACGATCTGGCTCGCTGATCTCTACTTTCTTTATGTGATGCAGGTCGCAGAGACTAGTTCTCGCGGCGGGCGATGATCTCTTTCATCAGTTTCATGTCCTTAATACGCTGCTTGGCAGCATCCATGGATTCCTCCACCAGCCTGTTGCGCTCGATGCGGAGCATGGCATTCTTCTCCATAAGTTTCTTGATGATGACGCCCGTCCTCTGCAACACGGCAGCGGTCTCCTCCTCCTGCTTCGCCCTTCCGGCGATCTTCGCCCTCAGCAGGTCACGCTTGTACCGAAGCTTCGCATTACCCTCCCCGAGTTGTCGGATGACGCCGGTAGCCTCGTCCTGCATCCTCGCCCAGCCGGAGATCTGATCCATCTGGCTATGGACTATCACATGCATGCGCCTGTAAGAGTCCTCACCTGCCCGTGAGAAATTTTCCCAGGCCGCCGCGGCGCGGCGGGACCTCCCTGCTGCTTCGGCGACGCGGCAGGACATCTCTGCTGCTTCAGTGGCATTGTCGGACCGATCTGCTACATCGACGGCGTGGCAAGACCTCTGTGCTACTTCGGCGGTGCGACGGGACCTCTGTGCTGCTACTGCTGCGTGGCTGGACATGTTGGCTGCTTTCGCGGCGAGGTGGGACATCTCTCATGCTTCCTCTTCCATGCTCACCTCTCCTTGGTGGAAATCTCTCGACCCAGAACTCACGCTGGCTATGGCTTGATTGTTTCTTGTGGATGAGGAGTTGAGGAGGAATGTGCGGTCATTTTTCAGTTAGATAGTTCCCCTTTTTATAACCTAAGTAGTAGCACTAGTACTAAAACCTGCATAGTGGGAACACGTTCAGGTTTGGTACGTACTGGTATGTAGCGACTAGACCTCAAACGGTCCAATCTCTCTGCTCCGATGTCATCCCTGGATCAGTAATGCTGACACCACACAGTACTCGGAGGATTTATAACAGAGTAGCAATCACACACTTATTACATCGAGTGTCTCAATAGAGATCTTATTACAATAAACATGGCTTAAGGCCATCTAATAACGATAACAGCGGAAGGCTTGGAAGATAAGCGAGTCCATCAACTCCAACGGCATCACTGAGTATAGAACCACGACCTAAAACTCCTTAATCATCGTCTAAAAAGTCTGCAACATTAACGTTGCAGCCCGAAAACGGGTCAGCACATGGAATATGCTGGCAATGTAACACATAGAGAGTAATGGAATGAAATAGCTATCCTATATGCATATTTGGCTGGTGGAGAGCTCTATGGTTATAGTTTTTGCGAAAAGCCAACTTTTCCCTACTGCAAAGGAATAAATTTATTTAACTATCATGGTGGTTGTTAAACATTGAGAATGGTTGACAGCATTCTCAATCCCAATTAAACATCATTAAACAAAACCCAACCAAATTAAATTAGGGTAACATGTTGAGACTCACATGATAATCCAGGTACTAGATACTCAAGATGTCCATAACTGGGGACACGGCTAACCATGATTAGTTTATACACTCTGCAGAGGTTTGCGCACTTTTCCCCACAAGACTTGATCGCCTCTGTTTGGTTTCTCGCACTACATGGTGTTTGAGAAGACGGATGACCGAGACATAGTCTTTCAGAAGCGCTAGCACCTTACGATCGGGTAGACCGTACCACCTACATCCCCTACATCTGCTAGTCTACCACTGTAAGAGTTTGCACGACTTAGTCAACTATGCTAGAGCCCATAATAGCTTGTGGCTGCACACGGAAGTTTCTAGCATGAAAAATCTCATGATCCCTTTGAGCCTGGGTGGCGGTCCAAAAGAAAACAGGCAAATCCTGGATTACCCAGGTGCCTCAATCCACCCAGATGTGTGTTTAAGTTGCCACCTTAGATAAACCATTAATTAATAATCTCACATCTGTCATGGATATCACTCAGCATAGCATAGCAATAATAAGCAAACGTAGAAGTAACTCCCAAAGGTTTGATAATAAACAGGTAATAGGTACTACCTCAACTACTTCCCATCCCATAATTTAATTAGATCCTAATCATGCAATGTTTGAGGATTTGATCTAATGCAATAAAACTGGGTAGTAGGAAAGGTATGATCAAGTGTTACTTGCCTCGCTGATGATCCGCGAAACCTAGAGATTCGAAGTAACAGGCGGCGCACTCCGGGTATTCTATCACAGACAAACAACAAGCATACAATAAGTACTCATCTAATGCACAGGTAAAACTCAAGTAAGAGATCTAACCAGAAAGTTCAACTTAAGAACTTCGGTTTGCAAAAAGAATCAAATGGAACAAAGCAACGAAAGTCAAACGGCGAAAGAAAACAACTTCGTTCTACTAATCTGGATCTAAGGCAATTTTTCCAGTGGCAAAAACTTGTTTAAGTTGGTTAGACGGATAGAGGGTTTCGAGACGAAACTCCGGGCGCTTGAATCGCCTGATTCCGATAAACGAGCGAAAAGTTAAACTAAAACGAAAATCGGATCAGAAATCGCGATCAGAAAATAATCACGGAAAATCCGAGAAAAAGAAAAATGACGAACGGATTAACGAACGAACGTTCGTTAACCGGATCTAAACGACGAATACGTTCATTAAAACAAACGAACGAGCGAACGCTCGCTATTTAACCTAAACCGAAAAAAAACCGATCTAAATAAAAAAACGGAAACTAAAAAAGCCGACGAAAAACCGACGGAAAAACCGAACGGTTTTTTTGCGAGAAAAACGGCGGCGCGGAAATCGAGACACCTCGGGCGGCGGCGGGGTCCGGCGAGGCGTCGGCGGCGACGGGGGGCGGCACGAGCGGCGGCGGCGCGGGGCTGGCGGCTAGGGTTTGGCCCGGGGCTGGGCTGCGGCTTATAAAGCCTGTCGGGCCAGGAGTCCTTGTCGGACACGGCCTGGTTAGGTCGGTGCGTGTTTCTTTAAAATAATTACACGTAGAAGAAAAATAAAAAAGAAATACTAAACGGACTCCAAAAATCCCGAAATAAATTTTTCCGGGCTTCTAAAATCAAGCCGCACAAGGTGAACATTTATTTGGGGCCTAAATGCAATTTTGAAAAACGCACATTTTTCCTAAATTCAAATAAAATACCGAAAAACTCCGAAATAAAATCTTACTTGATTTTATTATTAAATCCTTAATATTTCTTTATTTTGGGAAAGTCATTTTATTCCCTCTCTCATATTTTTGTAATAGAAATAATTGATGATAAATAATTGAAATCAAAAGATCCTATTCTCAATTTTTGAGAAAACTCAAATATGAAAATAACGAAATCCCCAACTCTCTCCGTGGGTCCTTGAGTTGCGTAGAATTTCTAGGATCAAAACCAAAAGCAAATAAAATATGATATGCAAATGATGATCTAATGTATAACATTACAAATTGAAAATTTGGGATGTTACAAACCTACCCCCCTTAAGATGAATCTCGCCCTCGAGATTCGTGTTGGCTAGAAAATAGGTGAGGGTGGTCCTTGAGCAAATCTTCCTCTCGCTCCCAGGTGGCTTCGTCCTCCGTGTGGTGGCTCCATTGAACCTTACAAAACATGATAACCTTGCTGCGAGTGACTCGACTGGCAAACTCGAGAATCTTAACTGGTTTCTCCTCATAGGTCAAATTGTTATCCAACTGGATTGCTTCCAATGGCACTGTATCCCTCAACGGTATGTCAGCCATCTCCGCGTGGCACTTCTTCAACTGAGAAACGTGGAACACATCATGAACTCCTGACAATCCTTCGGGCAATTCCAACTTGTAGGCCACTTCTCCCATACGCTCCAAAACTCGATATGGTCCTACAAATCGTGGTGCTAACTTTCCCTTAACTCCAAAACGCTTTGTTCCCCGAAGTGGTGATACTCGAAGATAAGCTCTATCTCCAACTTCGTAAACTGTCACCTTGCGTTTAGAATCTGCATAACTCTTCTGTCTGGACTAGGCTATCTTGAGCCTATCGCGAATCAACTTCACCTTCTGTTCAGACTCTTTAATCAAGTCAGGTCCAAACAACTGGCGGTCTCCAACTTCGTCCCATGACAATGGTGTCCTGCACCTCCTTCCGTACAAGGCTTCAAAAGGGGCCATCTTCAAACTGGTTTGGTAGCTATTGTTATAAGAGAACTCTGCATATGGCAAATTGTCGTCCCAACTAGATCCATAATCTAGCGCACAAGCTCTCAGCATATCCACCAAAATTTGATTGACTCTCTCGGTCTGTCCATCTGTCTGTGGATGAAAAGATGTACTGAATTCTAGCCTGGTTCCCAAAGTTTCGTGCAACTGCTTCCAGAACTTTGAGGTAAACTGGGTTCCTCTATCTGATACGATACTCCTCGGAACTCCATGCAGACATACTATCCTGGTCATGTATATCTTTGCCAACTTAGCACTGGTGTAAGTGGTCTTTACCAGGATGAAATGAGCTACCTTTGTCAAACGATCGACTACAACCCAAATAGAGTCATAGCCTGAACGTGTTCTGGGCAATCCTGTGATAAAATCCATGCCTAGCTTATCCCACTTCCATTCGGGTATCGGCAATGGTTGTAGCAATCCTGCTGGCTTCTGATGCTCTGCCTTCACTCTCTGACATACATCACAAACTGCTACGTACTCCGCAATATCCTTCTTCATTCTGGTCCACCAGAAAATATCCTTCAAATCCAAATACATCTTGGTATTTCCTGGGTGAATCGAATATGGGGAATCATGTGCCTCTTGCAGTATCAACTTCCTGATCTCCGGGTCATTGGGCACGTAAACACAGTCTTCAAACCATAGGGTATCGTGCTCATCCTCATGAAATCCCTTAGCCTTTCCTTTGCTAAGTTTCTCCTTAATAGAAGCAATCTCCTTGTGAGTCCTTTGGGCTTCTCTGATTTTATCCATCAATGTAGACTGAATCTCCAATGCTGCTACATAGCCTCTCGGGACTATTTCTAAACATAACTCTCGAAGATTTTCGACTAACTCCCTTGGTAATTCTCCCGTCATTAGGGTGTTGACATGACTCTTATGGCTTAATGCGTCGGCTACTACATTAGCCTTTCCGGGGTGATAATGCAATTTCATATCATAATCCTTGATGAGCTCCAACCATCTCCTTTGTCTGAGATTCAACTCCTTCTGTGTGAAAATATACTTCAAACTCTTATGATCCGTATACACATCGCAATGGTTTCCAATCAGAAAATGTCTCCAAGTCTTCAGTGCATGCACTACGGCTGCTAACTCCAAATCATGCGTAGCATAATTCAACTCATGAGGCTTAAGTTGTCGTGAGGCATATGAAACAACTCTCCCTTCCTGCATAAGCACTGCTCTAAGTCCTCGACGTGAAGCGTCGCAATACACCTCATAATCCTTGGTCTGATCTGGATAAATCAACACTGGTGAAGTAACCAAACGTTTCTTCAACTCCTGGAAACTAGCCTCACATTCCTCCGTCCATATGAACTTGGTATCTTTCTTCAACAACTCCGTCATAGGCTTCGCAATCTTTGAGAAATTCTCAATAAATCTCCGGTAGTATCCTGCGAGTCCAAGAAAACTCCGGATCTCTCCAACTGTTGTTGGTGCTTCCCAATTGGTCACAGTGATAACCTTTGTGGGGTCAACTGCTATTCCTTCTCCAGATATAACATGTCCGAGGAATCCTACTTCCTTCAACCAAAACTCACATTTGCTAAACTTGGCATATAATTGATGTTCTCTGAGCTTTCCAAGAACCAAACGCAAATGTTCCTTATGCTCCTCTTCGTTCTTCGAGTAAACCAGGATATCATCAATGAACACTATGACGAAATTATCCAAGAACTCCATAAACACCTTGTTCATCATGTTCATAAAATATGCAGGTGCATTAGTCAGGCCAAATGACATAACGGTATACTCGTACAACCCATACCTGGTGGTAAAAGCCATCTTGGGTATATCCTGTTCCCGAATCTTCAATTGGTGGTATCCTGATCGTAGATCGATCTTGGAAAATACCTTAGCTCCTTGCAATCGATCAAACAGATCATTGATCATCGGTAGTGGGTACTTGTTCTTGATTGTTACTTCATTTAATCCTCGATAATCGACAACCATCCTTAACGATCCATCCTTCTTCTCTACTAGAAGTACTGGCGATCTCCAAGGTGAAGAACTTGGGCGAATATAACCTTTATCCAGTAACTCCTTAATTTGCTTCTTAATCTCCACCAAATCCTTTGCAGGCATCCTATATGGTCTCTTAGATATTGGCCCTGTGCCTGGCAATAGCTCAATCAAAAACTCAATGTCTCTATCTGGTGGCATGCCTGGCAACTCCTATGGAAATACATCAGGGAATTCCTTTACCACTGGTACTTCCTCCTGCACAACTCCTGTTAAGCAATTTACTTGAGTCCTCTTTGGCACATGTCGGGATACATACTTGATCCTTCTCCCTTCTGGGGTGGTAAGCAAAATTGACTTACTAGCACATTCAATATTCCCTTCATACTTTGATAACCAATCCATGCCTAATATCACATCCAATCCTTGGGATTCCAATACTATTAGGTCTGAGGGAAAAACATAGTTACCAATCCTTAATGGTAACCGATCACACCATCGACTAGCCACATATTCTGCTCCAGGCGAGGTTACTAACATGGGTGACCTAAGGGCTTGGGTTGACAGGTTATACTTATCCACAAATCCCCTTGAGATGTATGAATGTGATGCACCAGTATCAAAAAGAACGAGTGCAGTAAATGACTTAACCAAAAACTTACCTATTACTGCATCAGGCTGAGCTTCAACCTCCTCCACGCTAACGTGGTTCACCTGTCCCCTGTTGAAAGGGTTCGGCTTCTTCCCAGAGCTTCCATTGCTATTTCCATTTTGTAATTCAGGACATTCATTGGCATAATGTCCGGTCTTCGAACACTTAAAGCAAGTGACTTGGCTCAGGTCTTTCTTGGCTGGGGTTGATGGGTTGGTGCGGTTCTGGCCGTTGCTTCCTCCATTACCATTACCATTCCTGGGGCCATTGTGATTGTGCGAGCTACCTCCTCCATGGGTATGCTGAAAATGCCCTCCCGGTCTAGGGGTAAAACGTGGCTTCTGCTGAGCTCCTGAATTGTACTTTCCTTGTGCATACTTCCTCTTGTGACTTTCAATTTGTTGCTGCTTCCCTTCAATCATAAGAGCACGATCTACCAACTCCTGGTAGTTGTTAAAGGTTGCTACCATCAGCTGAATGCTCAACTCATCATTCAGTCCTTCCAGAAACTTCTCCTGCTTAGCTGCATCCGTAGCAATGTCATCTAGGGCATAACGTGCTAATTTACTAAAGTCCTCCACGTACTAGCCAACTGTCCGTCCTCCTTGGCGCAAGTTGCGAAACTCACACTTCTTCATGGCCATAGCTCCTACTGAAACATGGGCAGTGCGAAAAGCCTGCTGAAACTGGTCCCATGTGACAGTGTCGACAGGGAAAGTGGCTGTGAAATTCTCCCACCATGATGCTGCGGGTCCTTCAAGCTGATGTGCGGCAAACTTCACCTTCTCCGCATCCGTGCATCCTGCTGTGGTTAGCTCTCTAGCTGTCTTGCGGAGCCAATCATCTGCTACTATTGGCTCGGTGCTACTGGAAAACACCGGCGGGTTCAGCCTAAGAAAACGGGCTAAATGATCAACAGGTGGTGGTGGATTGTTGTTGTTGTTCCCTGATTCTGATTCTGGACTAGCAACTGCATCAATGTGTTCTGCTGCTGGATCAACTGAGTGAGCTCTGGTGGAAAGGTAAATCCGGGGTCACGTCTCGGAGGCATCTCAGGGTTTAGAAAAGATGAGATTTAAGAATAGAGGGGGTCTAAAGAGAAAACACTACCCATATGCACATGAGGCAAAATCAAACAATTCACTTCATTCATTCAATCAAACAAGGGCATACAATCGATCTAACTATCGCAAAAGTGCTCGAGCTATAATATTTACATGGTGGACTACTACTACTAATGAGGTGGTCTACTAGAAATATTCTTCGGTTGCAGACTCCATGATATCTGCTCCGGCTTCATCAACATAGTCATCATCGCTATCATCTGGATCCGAATCGGTGTCGTCGATGATGATGTAGTCTTCCAGGCGTATCTCCTTGGGTTCTTCGTCTTCATCTACTGGTGTAGGGCCTCCCATAAATATCCCGATCTTCATTGTTAGGTCGGCATTCTTGTCCACTAATACTTCAATTTCTTCTTCATAATCTTCACGTGTAGCCTTGAGTTCTTCCTCCAGTTTCTTGATTCTTGTCCTTGCCTTCTTTAGGTCTATCATGTCGGTGCACATCTAGTTCTCCTGACGTCGAATGTGCTGGTTTAACTCCTGGATAAAAGCTGCAATTGATCTATCCTTCCTGGTGCTGATCATCTCCCAGTGCTCATCTCGGCGCCCACAAATCTGGTAGATAGTATCCTTGAGATCATTTCGGTAGACTTCTCCAATGCGTCCCATGGCGATGTGAGCTGCCATGCTCTTTCATAGACTCCAAGTTGGTGCATCAAAAGAAAACTCTATGGGCTCAGTGACTGGCATGAACGTCCTTCCTGGAACTTGAACTTGAATCATCCAGCGCTCTTCTTCAGGTAAAGTGGCGTTGTAGGTTCCGGTGAAGCTTGGTACTCCTATGTTCAGGTATCTAGTGACTTCCTTCAAGTGACGTCCAAAGGGTGTATCTTCATCCGGTTGCGTGAACTTGTTCCTTGCATCCGCCATCCTAAAAGAGTAGAAAAGATGAGGAGTCAGAAGAGAAGAGAGTAGGTAGTGATCTAGGTCTTTAGCTTAGTGGTCGTGTCCTACAGTCAGCATGTGCTCTGATACCATCTCTGTAGCGACCAGACCTCAAACGGTCCAATCTCTGTGCTCCAGTGTCATCCCTGGATCAGTAATGCTGACACCACACAGTACTCAGAGGATTTATAACAGAGTAGCAATCACACACTTATTACATCGAGTGTCTCAATAGAGATCTTATTACAATAAACATGGCTTAAGGCCATCTAATAACGATAACAGCGGAAGGCTTGGAAGATAAGTGAGTCCATCAACTCCAACGGCATCACTGAGTATAGAACCACGACCTAAAACCCCTTAATCGTCGTCTGAAAAGTCTGCAACATTAACGTTGCAGCCCAAAAACGGGTCAGCACATGGAATATGCTGGCAATGTAACACATAGAGAGTAATGGAATGAAATAGCTATCCTATATGCATATTTGGCTGGTGGAGAGCTCTATGGTTATAGTTTTTGCGAAAAGCCAATTTTTCCCTACTGCAAAGGAATAGATTTATTTAACTATCATGGTGGTTGTTAAACATTGAGAATGGTTGACAGCATTCTCAATCCCAATTAAACATCATTAAACAAAACCCAACCAAATTAAATTAGGGTAACATGTTGAGACTCACATGATAATCCAGGTACTAGATACTCAAGATGTCCATAACCGGGGACACGGCTAACCATGATTAGTTTATACACTCTGCAGAGGTTTGCGCACTTTTCCCCGCAAGACTCGATCGCCTCCGTTTGCTTTCTTGCACTACATGGTGTTTGAAAAGACGGATGACCGAGACATAGTCTTTCAGAAGCGCTAGCACCTTACGATCGGGTAGACCGTACCACCTACATCCCCTACATCTGCTAGTCTACCACTGTAAGATTTTGCATGACTTAGTCAACTATGCTAGAGCCCATAATAGCTTGTGGCTGCACACGGAAGTTTCTAGCATGAAAAATCTCATGATCCCTTTGAGCCTGGGTGGCGGTCCAAAAGAAAACAGGCAAATCCTGGATTACCCAGGTGCCTCAATCCACCCGGATGTGTGTTTAAGTTGCCACCTTAGATAAACCATTAATTAACAATCTCACATCTGTCATGGATATCACTCACCCAATCCACGTCTACTAGCATAGCATATCAATAATAAGCAAACGTAGAAGTAACTCCCAAAGGTTTGATAATAAACATGTAATAGGTACTACCTCAACTACTTCCCATCCCACAATTTAATTAGATCCTAATCATGCAATGTTTGAGGATTTGGTCTAATGCAATAAAACTGGGTAGTAGGAAAGGTATGATCAAGTGTTACTTGCCTTGCTGATGATCCGCGAAACCTAGAGATTCGAAGTAACAGGCGGCGCACTCCAGGTATTCTATCGCAGACAAACAACAAGCATACAATAAGTACTCATCTAATGCACAGGTAAAACTCAAGTAAGAGATCTAACTAGAAAGTTCAACTTAAGAACTCCGCTTTGCAAAAAGAATCAAATCGAATGAAGCAACGAAACTCAAATGGCGAAAGAAAAACAACTTCGTTCTACTAATCTGGATCTAAGGCAATTTTTACAGTGGCAAAAACTTGTTTAAGTTGGTTAGACGGATAGAGGGTTTTGAGACGAAACTCCAGGCGCTTGAATCGCCTGATTCCGATAAACGAGCAAAAAGTTATACTAAAACAAAAATCGGATCAGAAATCGCGATCAGAAAATAATCGTGGAAAATTCGAGAAAAAGAAAAAACAACGAACGGATTAACGAACGAACGTTTGTTAACCGGATCTAAATGATGAATACGTTCGTTAAAACAAACGAACGAGCGAATGCTCGCTATTTAACCTAAACCAAAAAAACCGATCTAAATAAAAAATGGAAACTAAAATAAACCGACGGAAAAACCGAACGGTTTTTTTCAAGAAAAACGGCGGCGCAGAAATCGAGGCAGCTCGGGCGGCGGGTCGGCAGCGGCGGGGTCCGGCGAGGCGGCGGCGCGAGCGGCGGCGGCGCGGGGCTCGAAGGCGGGTGGGGCTGGCGGCTAGGGTTTGGCCCGGGGCTGGGCTGCGGCTTATAAAGCCTGCCGGGCCAGGAGTCCTAGTCGGACACGGCCCGGTTAGGTCGGTGCGCGTTTTTTTAATAATTACGCGCAGAAGAAAAATAAAAAGAAATACTAAACGGACTCCAAAAATCCTGAAATAAATTTTCTCGAGCTTCTAAAATCAAGCCGCACAAGGTGAACATTTATTTGGGGCCTAAATGCAGTTTTGAAAAACACACATTTTTCCTAAATTCAAATAAAATACCGAAAAACTCCGAAATAAAATCTTACTTGATTTTATTATTAAATCCTCAATATTTCTTTATTTTAGGAAAGTCATTTTATTCCCTCTCTCATATTTTTGTAATAGAAATAATTGATGATAAATAATTGAAATCAAAAGATCCTATTCTCAATTTTTGAGAAAACTCAAATATGAAAATAACGAAATCCCCAACTCTCTCTGTGGGTCCTTGAGTTGCGTAGAATTTCTAGGATCAAAACCAAAAGTAAATAAAATATGATATGCAAATGATGATCTAATGTATAACATTCTAAATTGAAAATTTGGGATGTTACATGGTACGTGTGAGCAGGCTTGCATTTAATTGTAGCACTAGTACTTTCGAATGTGATGAGAACAAGGTAAAGATTAATTGATGGTTTTTAGTTTCAAGGCCCGAAACGGCTCCCTATGAGTTTAGTGGAACATAAATTTCAAGTAGACTGCACTGCTCAGATGCGTAAATATTATGTTACTGTCAAAAATTGTCACAAAATACGAAGGAGACCAAGGGAAGTACTACTAGCAATCCATGATTTAACCACTCGCATGCGCGCAGTGGAGTAGTAATGTCTTTCTTCCGCCCTCACATCCACTCAAGTTGCATGCACTGTATTAATTGACTATCAATGAAGTGAAGGACTTTACACGCGTCAAATTATTACATGGGGTGGATCTTGGTACAAAATTGCGTCCGCCCGTGTACCCGCGTGTGCGTGCGAGGGAATGAGTGCATGCGTGGCGTGCGTGCACATCTTCGCTTCATGCATGTACCGTTAGTGCGGCTCAAGGAGGACGAGTACATTCTTCTGGAACCAGCAGCACGTCACTGTGATCAATCCACACAAGGATGTCGCGACAACGGCTCCACATATGCCACGTGCCCACATGGCTTCATGATCTGTAAGAGAGACACTGTGTAGCGTGCCATTGTGTTTTGCACATACTCGAAGTACTAGTAAGGTACACGTGCATTGCACACGTCAGATTTTGCAACCAAATTACGAATAAATACCACACTGTGGCATGTAAGCTTTGACTCATATATGCCTGATGTAGACCTTCGTTTAATTCTTATAGTTCATCTCATTCAAAATCAATTAGGTTTTATAAAAAAACCTAGGGCCTCTTTGATTCATAGGATTTCCAAAATGCGGGAATAGGAAGAACATGGGATTAGAGTGGAATGTCGTCTTGAATCCTACAGGATGGTACGAGTGTTTGATTGTGCATAGAAAAAATGCAGAATTCTTTCAAAGAGGTTTGAGTGGATGGGATGTTTCCTATGAAATCTAGTGCAAATGAATCACATGGAAAAATTCCTATGGTTTACAATCCTTTTTTTTTTGTATTTATCATTGCTTTTGTCGACAATGTTTGTATATTCAACTGCTCTTCCTGTGCATTAGCCATTTGAATTGGTGATGGAGAAATCTGGAGTGAAAACAAGGTCT
This sequence comes from Triticum urartu, assembly GCF_003073215.2. NCBI lineage: Eukaryota > Viridiplantae > Streptophyta > Magnoliopsida > Poales > Poaceae > Triticum > Triticum urartu. Next base: position 534,108,401 of record NC_053027.1, on the reverse strand, counting down.
TCAGAGCAGACAATGCTACCCGGTGAAGCAAATATCTTGCTGGTTATAGATAGCTCTTCAAAGGAGGATTCAGAGGCAGATAACCAGTCCTATTATCCCCCTGAGGTGTATGCTCAAACTTGGCAGGGTTATATTACTCATATCATGCATATGTTGTATTGCAATGCTTAGTTTTTACATCATATACACGATATTGAATGCCATCTCCTTAGTTGACACATCATATATGCGATTGCCCTCTGCTCACTTCCTTAGTATATAAATCATATATTTGAATTATATCATGCCATGATATTTACATAGACAGCATGTATCTGAATTATGGCATGCCAACCCATTTTCTAAAGACATAATATAGGTATATCATCTCATCATGTTCACATAGTCATCATATTTTGAATTATGTCATTCTATCCGTGAATTATATCATGCCATCATGTTTTCATCGACGGCATATTTGTGATTTATGGCATGTCAACCACTTTAATAGACACATCGTATAGTTATATCATGTCATCCTGTTTACATAGTCATCATATTTTGAAGTATGTCATTCTATCATGTTTAGTTAGCCATCATGCATGTGAAATTGTGTCATGCTATCCTGTTTAATTAGCCATCATATATGTGAAATTATGTCCTGCTATTCTGTTTGGTTAGACAACATAAATGTGAATTATTTCATGCCCTGTTTTCTTCCCTACTATCCATTGCACCTGTCTATCTTACAATGTATGTACATTCAATTACTTTTCTTGTTTATCAGCCATTTCAAATTGGAGGGGGTGATGGCAGTATCTGTAGGAGTAAAACACGGTCTTCAGAAAAGATCGTGCTACCTGTCGATGGAGATAGAACCACGGTTGTACTTTCCCAAGAACCAGCCCCACCACACATAACCCAGACTCACGCAGATTGTACCCCTACCCAGTTGGACAGAGAACCAGCTACACCCCTTCTAATCCCAATCCCAGCAGATAGTAACCCAGTTCCCGTTGACACAGCACCGTCTCCACCAGAGAGCACCCAAACACGAGCAGTTAGTAAGGCAACTGCAGTGCCCAAAGCACGAGGACCACCACTCTGAACCCCAAGTCAACGCTTAAAACAGAAGAAGAATTGTTCTCAGGCCAGGTTCCGTAGCTATGGTTCATACTACTTTACTCTTGCATCACTGTATTTACTCATACCAACTAATTTCAAATTTGAAGGATGCAATTGAAACTCCAATGGCGCAACAGGTATGTTTTAAACCTGTTTCTTTAATGTGTTTGCTGTTGTAACTTGCTCTATGTTGATTTCAGTTTCAATTGAATAAACAGTTATATTCTCATGCCATGCACCTTACAAGTGTTGTTATTGCTGTGTAGTTTCCCATACTTATATTTTGTCTAAGCTGCTTTGTCTTAAATAGATATGATTCGAACTATATCTATCTTGATTTGGCAACATAAACTAGAATGATATAGACCATACAGTGACCATACTACATAGATATATGTTAGTTTCATGTTGTTATCTTGTCCACCTTACTACTGAGTTGGTTTACCAAAACGAGTTTCATATACTACACTGTAAACCTGTGATGTGTTTGTTTGTTTCTCTTTTAGAATGCGGATAAAATATTGGAGAAGAGTGCCCCCGTTATGCAATGGTACAGGAAGTAATGCATATAAGGTTCAAGATAGTGAGACATCCCTTTTGGTCTCTAAGAAAGCAGATAAAAACTATATTGAAGACATTGGGACAACCCCAAAGTCCTGTCTTGATGTAGTGTTCGAGTTACTGGCTACTACTGCTGGCACCAGCTCTTCGAACTCGCTGCCTGAATCAGTTCGGCTTCTTGAGTCTCAACTTTAAGTTGAAAGACATCGATCAGATGTTATGCGACAGGAAGCCGAAGGACTGAGGAAGTCCCTGCAGAATTCAGATGCATACTTTCTGGTGCAACAACAAGTGCTGGAGGATTTAAGCGCCAAACAAAAGAAAGTTAATA